>NW_024412377.1:92369275-92454138 GCF_014898765.1 Herpailurus yagouaroundi
TTTTTTTTTTTCTTTTTTTTTTTTATTTATATATGAAATTTATTGTCAAAGTGGTTTCCATACAACACCCAGTGCTCATCCCAAAAGGTGCCCTCCTCAATACCCATCACCCACCCTCTCCTCCCTCCCACCCCCCATCAACCCTCAGTTTGCTCTCAGTTCTCAACAGTCTCTTATGCTTTGGCTCTCTCCCACTCTAACCTCTTTTTTTTTTTTTTCCTTCCCCTCCCCCATGGGTTCCTGTTGAGTTTCTCAGGATCCACATAAGAGTGAAACCATATGGTATCTGTCTTTCTCTGTATGGCTTATTTCACTTAGCATCACACTCTCCAGTTCCATCCACGTTGCTACAAAAGGCCATATTTCATTTTTTCTCACTGCCACGTAGTATTCCATAGTGTATATAAACCACAATTTCTTTATCCATTCATCAGTTGATGGACATTTAGGCTCTTTCCATAATTTGGCTATTGTTGAGAGTGCTGCTATGAACATTGGGGTACAAGTGCCCCTATGCATCAGTACTCCTGTGTCCCTTGGATAAATTCCTAGCAGTGCTATTGCTGGGTCATAGGGTAGGTCTATTTTTAATTTTCTGAGGAACCTCCACACTGCTTTCCAGAGCGGCTGCACCAATTTGCATTCCCACCAACAGTGCAAGAGGGTTCCCGTTTCTCCACATCCTCTCCAGCATCTATAGTCTCCTGATTTGTTCATTTTGGCCACTCTGACTGGCGTGAGGTGATATCTGAGTGTGGTTTTGATTTGTATTTCCCTGATAAGGAGCGACGCTGAACATCTTTTCATGTGCCTGTTGGCCATCCGGATGTCTTCTTTAGAGAAGTGTCTATTCATGTTTTCTGCCCATTTCTTCACTGGGTTATTTGCTTTTCGGGTGTGGAGTTTGGTGAGCTCTTTATAGATTTTGGAGACTAGCCCTTTGTCCGATATGTCATTTGCAAATATCTTTTCCCATTCCGTTGGTTGCCTTTTCGTTTTGTTGGTTGTTTCCTTTGCTGTGCAGAAGCTTTTTATCTTCATAAGGTCCCAGTAATTCACTTTTGCTTTTAATTCCCTTGCCTTTGGGGATGTGTCGAGTAAGAGATTGCTACGGCTGAGGTCAGAGAGGTCTTTTCCTGCTTTCTCCTCTAGGGTTTTGATGGTTTCCTGTCTCACATTCAGGTCCTTTATCCATTTTGAGTTTATTTTTGTGAATGGTGTGAGAAAGTGGTCTAGTTTCAACCTTCTGCATGTTGCTGTCCAGTTCTCCCAGCACCATTTGTTAAAGAGACTGTCTTTTTTCCATTGGATGTTCTTTCCCGCTTTGTCAAAGATGAGTTGGCCATACGTGTGTGGGTCTAGTTCTGGGGTTTCTATTCTATTCCATTGGTCTATGTGTCTGTTTTTGTGCCAATACCATGCTGTCTTGATGATGACAGCTTTGTAGTAGAGGCTAAAGTCTGGGATTGTGATGCCTCCTGCTTTGGTCTTCTTCAAAATTACTTTGGCTATTCGGGGCCTTTTGTGGTTCCATATGAATTTTAGGATTGCTTGTTCTAGTTTCGAGAAGAATGCTGGTGCAATTTTGATTGGGATTGCATTGAATGTGTAGATAGCTTTGGGTAGTATTGACATTTTGACAATATTTATTCTTCCAATCCATGAGCAGGGAATGTCTTTCCATTTCTTTAAATCTTCTTCAATTACCTTCATAAGCTTTCTGTAGTTTTCAGCATACAGATCCTTTACATCTTTGGTTAGATTTATTCCTAGGTATTTTATGCTTCTTGGTGCAATTGTGAATGGGATCAGTTTCCTTATTTGTCTTTCTGTTGCTTCATTGTTAGTGTATAAGAATGCAACTGATTTCTGTACATTGATTTTGTATCCTGCAACTTTGCTGAATTCATGTATCAGTTCTAGCAGACTTTTGGTGGAGTCTGTCGGATTTTCCATGTATAATATCATGTCATCTGCAAAAAGCGAAAGTTTGACTTCATCTTTGCCAATTTTGATGCCTTTGATTTCCTTTTGTTGTCTGATTGCTGATGCTAGAACTTCCAGCACTATGTTAAACAACAGCGGTGAGAGTGGGCATCCCTGTCGTGTTCCTGATCTCAGGGAAAAAGCTCTCAGTTTTTCCCCGTTGAGGATGATGTTAGCTGTGGGCTTTTCATAAATGGCTTTTATGATCTTTAAGTATGTTCCTTCTATCCCGACTTTCTCAAGGGTTTTTATTAAGAAAGGGTGCTGGATTTTGTCAAAGGCCTTTTCTGCATCGATTGACAGGATCATATGGTTTTTCTCTTTTTTTTTGTTAATGTGATGTATCACGTTGATTGATTTGCGAATGTTGAACCAGCCCTGCATCCCAGGAATGAATCCCACTTGATCATGGTGAACAATTCTTTTTATATGCCGTTGAATTCGATTTGCTAGTATCTTATTGAGAATTTTGGCATCCGTATTCATCAGGGATATTGGCCTGTAGTTCTCTTTTTTTACTGGGTCTCTGTCTGGTTTAGGAATCAAAGTAATACTGGCTTCATAGAATGAGTCTGGAAGTTTTCCTTCCCTTTCTATTTCTTGGAATAGCTTGAGAAGGATAGGTATTATCTCTGCTTTGAACATCTGGTAGAACTCCCCTGGGAAGCCATCTGGTCCTGGACTCTTATTTGTTGGGAGATTTTTGGCAACCGATTCAATTTCTTCGCTGGTGATGGGTCTGTTCAAGCTTTCTATTTCCTCCTGATTGAGTTTTGGAAGAGTGTGGGTGTTCAGGAATTTGTCCATTTCTTCCAGGTTGTCCAATTTGTTGGCATATAATTTTTCATAGTATTCCCTGATAATTGTTTGTATCTCTGAGGGACTGGTTGTAATAATTCCATTTTCATTCATGATTTTATCTATTTGGGTCATCTCCCGTTTCTTTTTGAGAAGCCTGGCTAGAGGTTTGTCAATTTTGTTTATTTTTTCAAAAAACCAACTCTTGGTTTCGTTGATCTGCTCTACAGTTTTTTTAGATTCTATATTGTTTATTTCTGCTCTGATCTTTATTATTTCTCTTCTTCTGCTGGGTTTAGGCTGCCTTTGCTGTTCTGCTTCTATTTCCTTTAGGTGTGCTGTTAGATTTTGTATTTGGGATTTTTCTTGTTTCTTGAGATAGGCCTGGATTGCAATGTATTTTCCTCTCAGGACTGCCTTCGCTGCGTCCCAAAGCGTTTGGATTGTTGTCTTTTCATTTTCGTTTGTTTCCATATATTTTTTAATTTCTTCTCGAATTGCCTGGTTGACCCACTCATTCGTTAGTAGGGTGTTCTTTAACCTCCATGCTTTGGGAGGTTTTCCAGACTTTTTCCTGTGGTTGATTTCAAGCTTCATAGCATTGTGGTCTGAAAGTATGCATGGTATGATTTCAATTCTTGTAAACTTATGAAGGGCTGTTTTGTGACCCAGTATATGATCTATCTTGGAGAATGTTCCATGTGCACTCGAGAAGAAAGTATATTCTGTTGCTTTGGGATGCAGAGTTCTAAATATATCTGTCAAGTCCATCTGATCCAATGTCTCATTCAGGGCCCTTGTTTCTTTATTGACCGTGTGTCTAGATGATCTATCCATTTCTGTAAGTGGGGTGTTAAAGTCCCCTGCAATTACCACATTCTTATCAATAAGGTTGCTTATGTTTATGAGTAATTGTTTTATATATTTGGGCGCTCCAGTATTGGGCGCATAGATATTTATAATTGTTAGCTCTTCCTGATGGATAGACCCTGTCACTATTATATAATGTCCTTCTTCATCTCTTGTTACAGCCTTTAATTTAAAGTCTAGTTTGTCTGATATAAGTATGGCTACTCCAGCTTTCTTTTGGCTTCCAGTAGCATGATAAATAGTTCTCCATCCCCTCACTCTCAATCTAAAGGTGTCCTCAGGTCTAAAATGAGTCTCTTGTAGACAGCAAATAGATGGGTCTTGTTTTTTTTATCCATTCTGATACCCTATGTCTTTTGGTTGGCGCATTTAATCCATTTACATTCAGTGTTAATATAGAAAGATTATACCATATTTCTTTATTTATCTATTGACAGGCACTTGGATTCTTTCCATATCTTGGCTACTATAAATAATGCTGCAATAAACATAGGGGTGCATATATCTTTTCCAGTTAATGTTTTTGTTTCTTTGGGTAAATTCCCAATGGTGGAAGTACTGGATCATATGGTATTTCTATTTTTAATTTTTAAGGATCTCCATACTGTTCTCTACAGTGGCTGTAACAATTTATATTCCCACCAATAGTGTAAGAGGGTTCCTTTTTTTCTATGTCTTCACCAATGTTGTTACTTCTTGTTGTTTTGATAATAGCCATTATGACTGGTGTGAGGTACTATCTCACTGTGGTTTTCATTTGCACTTCTCTGATGGTTAGTGATGTTGAGCATTTTTTCATGTGTGAGTTGGCCATCTGTATATCTTTTTTTTTGGAAAAAAAAACTATTCAGGTGTCTTTCCTCTCTTTAATGTGGCTACACATTTGTGGCTATCACAAAATTTTAAAATGCATGTTTCTCTCCTTATATATATTTTTAAATGTTTATTTATTTGTTTTGAGAGAGAGAGAGACAGACAGAGAGTGAGCAAGCTGGGGAGGGGCAGAGAGTGAGGGAGACAGAGGATCCCAAGCAGGCTGTGCACCAACAGCACAGAGCCTGATGCGGTGCTTGAATTCATG
Source organism: Herpailurus yagouaroundi (assembly GCF_014898765.1). NCBI lineage: Eukaryota > Metazoa > Chordata > Mammalia > Carnivora > Felidae > Herpailurus > Herpailurus yagouaroundi. The sequence continues at coordinate 92,374,011 of NW_024412377.1, forward strand.
AACCGTGAGATCATGACTTGAGCTGAAACCAAGAGTCAAACACTTAACTGACTGAGGTACCCAGTTGCCCCTCCTTATATTTCTATTGAACCATGATGGGCTAGAACAAGAGATAACAGGATGAATATTCAAATCAGAAGTAGAACATTTACCCTTGGAGCATTTTTGTTTATAAGTTTGAAGAATATATGGAATATATCCTTTAAAGACAGCTGTGGCTCACTATTATTTAAAAAGCTAGATAATGGCATACTATTATTTTAGTAACATTGTTTTTGTTATTAAGACTCAGTCTTATTAATCTCTTGTGTATTGTCACATAAATGTTTGGCTTATGACTTAAGTATATACAAGTTTGATAAGTTTAAATATACATATGGTTGTCTGAAATCTTTTAAGTGGATGCAAAACTAAACTATAGGTGCTTATTTACTTCAATAGAGCATCTATGTAAAGTGACTAATAGAATAGATATGTCAAAGAATATTCAACTTCATTAGTAATTAAATAGAAATCAAAATTGTATGATAAAGCTTTTGTTGCCTATCAGTAAGGCAGAAATTAAGTTTGGGAATATCTAATGTTATTCTGTTCATAGATTGCTGGAGAGAGTGCACATGGATTCAGACTTTCTGGTGGGAAAATTTGACAGTAGACGTAAAAGTTTAAGGAATTTAATATAATAGCTAAAGGTGAGACATAAGACTGAGAGAGAAATAGCCACTAACCACTAATCACATAATATTGAGAGACTGAGAGATAAATACAATAAAACAACTTACTACAGTGGTTAAGAACACAGCCTAGAGCTAGGCTGCCTGGGTTAGACAGCAGGATCTTTACTACTACCTGTGTGACATTAAATAATGTACTTAGCCTCTTTTTTTTTTAGGAGATTTTTTTAATGTTTATTTGTTTTTTGGATACGGGGAGGGAAAGAGAGGGAGACAGAGAATCTGAAGCAGGCTCCTTGTTGTCAGCACAGAGCCCAATGCAGGGCTCAAACTCATGAACCATGAGATCATGACCTGAACCGAAATCAAGGGTCAGATGTTTAACCAACTGAGCCACACAGGCACCCTTGTACTTAGCCTCTTTGTGCCTCAGTTCCCTCCTTTGTAAAATTGAAGGATGAATAATGGTTACTCTATAGAATTATAGAACATAATTAAATATGTTAATGCTAAGGCTTTTGGAACAGCACCTGGTACACAGTAAATTATATATATTTTTTCGGTTAATCAAAAGGATTTGCTAAAAGCTAGGTACATATAAAAACCTGTAATATTGCATGTAATATAAAAATTGAAAGTAAGAATTAAATGAATTGTATATCCATGCTATAAAATAACATGTCATTAAAATGCTATAAGCTGTATTTATTGACATGGAAGAGTATTGATGGTATGTAAGAGAGAAAAGGAGATCATTCAATAGCATTATTCATTCAATATAATTCAATATAATTATTCTGTTTTATGTATATTTATACACAAATGGCTAGAAACATGTTAACCTATTTCATTTAAAAGCAGAATTTTGCTTTATAAAAATTTGCTTTTTAATTTTCAAAATGATCATGAATTATGTGTATTATCAAAAAGTATTTAAAAATGTATGTCAGAACCATTGCCTCTTTTCTCCAATAAAGGATTATGTACTTTTTTGAGTCAGCAGATGGTTAAGTGCATTACTACTGTTAGTTACCTTTTAAGATAAGAGGGTTAAGTGGTTGATCTACTAACTAGATCGATTCATTACAATCCTCCCTAACCCATAGCTCTAGGAAGAAGAAACAAGCTGCTGCAGGTCAGACAGGGCCAGGAAACACAGGTGGAAAGGCTGTCACTAATTAGATTTCTCTGGGCCATAAATTTTTCCACAATACAGTGCTGTAGAAATATCTGGTGCACTGTTGTCTCAAGACCCATGTTTGGGAAAGCAAGCTGTTATTCTTTATAAATAATGGGAATAGAACATGTTTCTAAATTTGACCTGAGAAAAGCAATAAAAATGAATATTCCTCTAAGAAAAATCCATCAAGAAACTCACAAAGGATATAAGATATAATAACATATATCTAAGGGTGGAGAAGAAGAGAGGAGAAAAGAATGGGTTCAAACTCACCACCATCAACCTAATATAGACTGCTATATACAGAAGAGGTTATATACAAACTTCATAATGGTAACCGTATATCAAAACCCACTAAATTTGGCCGTAGAAATTAACAATGTATTTGACTCTTAAAAAAGGCTGGTGTAATACATAGTACAGAAAGGAGAAAAAAGGAGTTTGATTTTAGATGAGATTTTCAGGTATAACACACAGGAGTCATTAGGCTTATGGACAGGGCTATGACATTATAAGTAGGAATCATATTATTTTTATGTATTAAAATAATGGTTGAATAAAATGTTTTAATTCCCATAATTTAAGAGGTAATGAAAGATTATATTTAATGAAATATGTTTCAAGTGTAACATTACTAAACAAACACTAGCTAAAAATATAAATTTTGTAAGAGTTGAGGCAGTGCTTTAAGTATTTTGAAAACAAGATACTTACACCCTCAGTAGACATTGAACACCTTCTATATGTTGATGTGTTTCCTGGATACCAGTACCAAAGAGAAAACCTTAAGACATTGGAAAATTATTCACATGTTTCATTTGATTCATCTTTAATCTGGCTAGCTTTGCACCTCAAATTCAAAATTATTTTTTGTGTGGATAGTTTTTGTTTTGGTTTGGTTTTTGGTTTTGTTTTGTTTTGCCACAAAGAAACCATAACAAAAACCTGAAGAGGAAAATCAGATGAGAAATTTTAGATTTGGTAAAACCAAAGAGAGAAAATAATTAAAGCTTTTTTTGGATAAGGAAGTTTGATAAAATAGGTCTTTTTTAGAATATTGCACAGGATAAATGGAAAGGAGCAGATAAAATGGGTATAGCAGACAGTGTCAGTGCCCCGTCTTTGTCTCTCAGGTGCTGAATTTTGGGGTACTCAGGATGTTGTCCAGTTGCCATATCACTTCTATGCCTAAAGGCTTCTTCTAGAACAGGTAAAGTGGAAGTGACAGGGAATTAACACCCTACGGGTAAGCCTTCAAGCAATGACTACAGGTAGTTGGTATATAAATAACCTAGCTCCCATGTTTCAAATGGTATATATATGTCTATGAAGCGTGTTTTCCACCTTTTCCAGAGTTTTCCCCTAAGGAATTACAATCCAAGTCTCTCTCAGTAGCAGGTTAATAATCTCTCTTTATTGAATACCTTTCCTTCCATGAGTCATTTCCCCACTCAGCAGGAAATGAAGAAGGTCTTTATCTTCTTCATTCAAAATGGTTGCCTGTCTTCCAAGTCTGTGTAATGTAGATGTTGGCCAGCTATCTGAATGTAAAGAAGAGTAATTCAATTAAGTAGATATTGACTTCTTTCTACATGGAATAAACTATGGTGTCCCTGCAATGGCTAAAACTGAAGAGATACATATCTACCTCCAGGAAAACTGCACTTTAATATTGGCTGAGAAGGTAAATATAAAGATGATTATAAGATAGACTAGTATAATATATGAAATCAAATTAAATAATCACTCCTATTAGATTTTAGACCTTAATGTGACTAGAATTTTTCTCCAATATTAATCCAATCCTCTCTTTTAAAAGCTGTTATATTTTATCTGAGATTATAGGGGGGAAAAAGCCAAAATATGGTTGTGTATATTTAGGTAAGAAAGATCAATAGAAAAGTCACAGGCACGTGGTTTTAGCCACTATAATTAATGATGTGGGCACAATGCATTACGATAAAATTAAAGGCAAATATTACTGGAAATGTCAATTAGCTATTCCCAAATGAAGCATACCATTTCTCTCTTCTTGTACATATTCAGTTTTTATCCTCTGCTTCATGGTATAAGTTCTGTAAATTATTTAGAGCAGTGTGAGATGAATAACCTTTCCAATAAGAAAACAGATAAAAATAGAGCCTTGTATTTGATGAGATCTGAAGAGATATATGGTTTTAGTCTTTTCTTCCATTCATATACTGAATGCTGCCTAGACAGAACATGTGGACAAAGGGCCACTATGGTAAAATCTCTGGTCTCCTAGATATAGTAAATGAAGAAGCCAAATCCCGCCTGTGCAGCTTGTCTCAGAGTTAGGACTTAGAAGCATTAAGATACAGTAACTTCTGAAAAGTATTTTTGTTAGTACTTTTTGCATACAAAAGATAGAAAACAAAAACTAGCTCAAAGGAAGAACAAAATGTATTGTATTATGTAATTGACACATTTCTGTCTGCAGACACAGAGGGATCCAGGAGTTTAAAAAATGCCTTCAGGTTGCAGTCTTAGTTCATCCCTCATTTCATCTCTTCATTCTCCGAGGCTTTCCCCATAGAGAAGCATGATGGTTATCAGTGGTGGTAGACATGTATCTTACTAGTTTCAAACCTAGTAGAAAGAGGATGAGCTTCGTCTCTGCAGAGTTTCACAAAAGTTCTGTGATAAGTGTCATTGGCTCTGATGTCCTGTTACTTCATCTCACCATCTCTGAGTCACCTTAACAGACACTGAAAACATGAAGACTAGTGAAAAGGCAAGTTTTCCAAGGAATATCAGGGAGCTATTAACAGATGATAAAGAATGGAAGTAAAGCAGGCAAAACCAAAAATGTTCACCGTGCTCTGGACTTCAGGAGAATATTCATGAGAATATCAGGATAAGCAAAACTAAATTGGCAAAATCATTAGTTCAGTGACATAGAGCAGGGGTGAGTCAACTATGGCCCTATGGCTAAACCAGCACCCACAGCCTGTTTTTATTAATAAAATCTTATTGGAACACAGCTAAACCCTTTGTTTATGTATTGTCTCTAGCTGCTTTTGCATTACAACAACATAGTTGAGTATTATCTGCAGAGACAGTGTTGACCTTCAAGCCTAAATTATTTATTATCTGGCCTTTTATAGAAAAGTTTGGTGGGGCACCTGGGTGACTCAGTCAGTTAAGCATCCAACTTTGGCTCAGCTCATGATCTCCCAGTTCGTGTGTTCAAGCCCCACAATAGGCTCTGTGCTGACAGCTCAGAGCCTGGACCCTGCTTTGGATTCTGTCTCCCTCTCTGTCTGCCCCTCCCCTGCTTGTACTCTGTCTCTTTTTCTGTCAAAAATAAATAAAAATTAAAAAAAAAATGGTGACCCTGAAGTAAAGATTTAAAGAGAAAAGTAATAAAGTTCGTTACTTAGTAAATAGAATTTGTGCAAGCATCAGGGTTTTTTTTTTCATTTTATTTTTTATTTTTTAAAATTTACATCTAAATTAGTTAGCATATAGTGCAACAATGATTTCAGGAGTAGATTCCTTAATGCCCCTTGGCCATTTAGCCCATCCCCCCTCCCACAACCCCTCCAGTAACCCTCAGTTTGTTCTCCATATTTATAAGTCTCTTCTGTTTTGTCCCCCTCCCTGTTTTTACATTATTTTTGTTTCCCTTCCCTTATGTTCATCTGTTTTGTCTCTTAAAGTCCTCATATGAGTGAAGTCATATGATTTTTGTCTTTCTCTGACTGACTAATTTCACTTAGCATAATACCCTCCAGTTCGATCTTTGTAGTTGCAACTGGCAAAATTTCATTCTTTTTGATTGCCGAGTAATACCCCATTGTATATATACACCGCATCTTCTTTATCCATTCATCCATCAATGGACATTTGGGCTCTTTCCATACTTTGGCTATTGTTGATAGTGCTGCTATAAACATGAGGGTGCATGTGTCCCTTCAAAACAGCACATCTGTATCCCATGGATAAATGCCTAGTAGTGCAATTTCTGGGTCTTAGAGTAGTTCTATTTTTAGTTTTTTGAGGAACCTCCATACTGTTTTCCAGAGTGGCTGCACCAGCTTGCATTACCACCAACAATGCAAAAGAGATCCTCTTTCTCCACATCCTTGCCAACATCTGTTGTTGCCTGAGTTGGTAATGTTAGCCATTCTGACAGGTGTAAGGTGATATTTCATTGTGGTTTAGATTTGTATTTCCCTGATGATGACTGATGACCATTTTTTCATGTGTCGGTTGGCCATCTGGATGTCTTCCTTAGAGAAGGAAGAGAGAGTCTGTTCATGTCTTTCGCCCAATTCTTCACTGGATTATTTGTATTTTGTGTGTTGAGTTTGGTAAGTTCTTTTGGATACTAACCTTTTATGTGATATGTCATTTGCAGACATCTTCTCCCATTCTGTCAGTTGCCTTTTGGTTTTGCTGTTTGTTTCTTTCACTGTACAGAATCTTTTTATTTTGATGAGGTCCCAGTAGTTCATTTTTGCTTTTGTTTCCCTTGCCTCTGGAGACATGTTGAGTAAGAAGTTGCTGCAGTCAAGGTCAGAGGTTTTTACCTGCTCTCTCCTCAAGGATTTTGATGGTTTCCTGTCTTACATTTAGGTTTTTCATCCTTGTTGAGTTTATTTTGGGGTATGGTGTAAGAAAGCCCAGGTTCATTTTTCTGCATGTCACTGTCCAGTTTTCCCAGGACCACTTGCTGAAGAGACTGTCTTTATTGCATTGGATATTCTTTCCTGCTTTGTCAAAGATTAGTTGGCCATACTTTTGTGGGTCCATTTCTGGGTTCTCTATTCTGTTCCAAAGCATCAGTTTTTAAAACAATAAAATAAGACATTGTGCTTTTGAACTTGTTTCAGTAGGCACTTTTCTTGATTCATCTGCTTTAGTAGTTTCGAAAACATTACTGTGGTTACATAGGGTTCTGCTGAGTGAGATTCTCCCATACATTTTAGGTTATTCAGTCTGTACTTATTTTTAGAGGTTTTGAACCAGCCTTTATTAACTTGAAATTTATCCCCCCCTTTTTTTCTGTACTTGCATTTGATTACATTTTTTCTAAAAGTTTCACAAAATGTTTGTTAATGGTATATTTAGCATATAAATATATAAATTAATAAGTAAATATGTATAAATTATGATGCATAGATACTTTTTATGTATTATGCATTTTTAAAAATTTTTATGTATTGTGGGGCTCTGTTCCTCTTCCATGTAAATTAAAAATGACACATAAGCATATTATCTCTCTACCATGCTAAGCCCCACCTTATTAGGGAGCGATCAATAATGGTATGTCTTTTTTTTTTTTTTTTAAGTGGACCATCTGTAAGAGATGCTCAGATTGTGAATATTTTGCCGTGCAATAAATCAAAATCAGCATTTGGCAGCTTGTAATTATAGCATCATAACCCTATTTAATTCAGTTCTTTTCTTTTTTAAAGAGTTTGCTTTAAGAAAAAAAAAGATTTTATTTTTTTAACTAATGTCTACACCCAACATGGGGCTCAACCCCATAACCCTGAGATCAAGAGCCACATACTGCACTGACTCAGACAGCCAGAAGCCCCTAATTCAATTCTTAAACTGAATCTAATTGATAACTTTTAGAGTCAGAGAGTATCTGGCTTTTTTAGTATTTAATTTTTCTTATTGCTATTTATTTTTCCCATTAAAAGTTACCCCAAGAATAACATATTTTTAAAAGAATATTAGAGTAATTCTTATTTCCTTCTGTAAGTAGGTGAACTCAGAGGATGTTTCGGTGCCAAAATATGCATTTCAGATGTCTCCAATCAGTAGGGTTTCTCTTTCCATACTTTGTAATGAGTGACAAGGGAATGAGTGACATGTGTGTTATCCAATAATATAATTGCAGAAGGATTTATTTTTTTTTTTAATTTTTTTTTCAACGTTTATTTATTTTTGGGACAGAGAGAGACAGAGCATGAACGGGTGAGGGGCAGAGGGAGAGGGAGACACAGAATCGGAAACAGGCTCCAGGCTCTGAACCATCAGCCCAGAGCCCAACGCGGGGCTCGAACTCACGGACTGCAAGATCGTGACCTGGCTGAAGTCGGACGCTTAACCGACTGCACCACCCAGGCGCCCCTAATTGCAGAAGGATTTAAATGGTTAAGTATTTTCTCTATGGTGAAATGGGAGATAATACAAAATTGATTTACACTATAGAGCCTGTAGAATTTATCTGTGTGGGACAATAAAATGAGCAACAGGAAAAGATGAGAAAATAACAATTTGCTTATTCAAATGCTTATGTGAACACACATAATCCTCTTAAAATGCTTTGTAAGCAATTACAAGAGTTTAGAATATCACTACCAGTTTGCACTAAGTGTGATATGACTCATTGGTTGAAAAGGATATTGTAATTTTGAAGCAACATAAAATGTTTAAATCAAGAGCCCTAGCATTTGACACAATAATTGATTTATTATTGTTTGAGGCAGCTCTACGCAATAGACACATAACATGAACTGCATGTGCAATTTAAAATTTTCTAGTAGCTGTATTAAAAGACTAAAAAGTGGGGTGCCTGGGTGGCTCAGTTGGTTGAGCTTCCGACTTTGGCTCAGGTCATGATCTCACAGTCCCTGAGTTGGAGCTCCGCATCGGGCTCTGTGCTGATGGCTCAGAGCCTGGAGCCTGTTTCAGATTCTGTGTCTCCCTCTCTCTCTGACCCTCCCCTGTTCATGCTCTGTCTCAAAAATAAATAAAAGATCGTTTAAAAAAACCAATAAAAGCATAAAAAGAAATTGTCTAAATTAATTTTAATAATATATTTTAATGGTGATTGTAGTTGATAATACTGTATTGTAGAATTGAAATTTGCTGAAAGTAGAACTGAGATGTTCTCACCACAGCAGAACAGAAGGTAAATATATGAAATGTGAGCTGTGTTAACTCAATGGAGGATGGGGAAGGAATCTTTACAAATGTTTGTATGTATCAAATCACCACATTATAACACTACATATTTTACAGTTTTGTCAATTGTACCCCAGTAAAGCTGGGACAATAATTTAGTTTTATTTAACCCAATATGTCAAAAATATTCTCATTTAAAAACAACAGTATAATATTATTAATAATATATATTATATGCTTTATTCTAGGTATTGGTAACCTGGTATATATTTTACTTTAGTAGCATATCTCAATCTAGATGCTGAATCTTCATCAGAGATACTCTATATTTAAGATTTCACAAAATTTACATTTAAAAGAGGTGAATCCCATACCCAAGTTGTTGTTAATGTATTTAATTTATTCTAATACCCAAATTAAGTATTAGATTTTGATTTCAGTTAAAATTCCTGAAATTATTAAAAAAGTAAAAATGTAGTTCTTCGGTCACACTAGACACATTTCAAGTGCTCAATAGCTACATGTACCTAGTGGCCGCCATTGGACAGTACAGGTGTAAGACATTAGTCATACTGGGCAATGTTTTCAAATACTTGCAATTGATTATCCTATAATAATAAAACCTATAGTAAGATCTATGGCATGCCAATAGTTACAAAATATATAAGGATGAATCCTCACACTAAAAATTAACAGGCACATGTTCAGTAGGTATTTTGGATCTTTTCTAACTCTGGATCTGTGTTAGGTCATCTTTCTTTTCCAGTTTCCACACTTCTGCAGTGACACAGAGCCTCTGCTAAGTAAGTAGCAGCTTTCAGACATAGATGGGCTGTCTTTCTTTTCAAAAATTAGAAATATTTAATTGGTGAAGCATCTCTCTGAAGAATGTTTACTTTTTCCAAATATTAAAGACATAACAGTTTCATGTCAGCATCTTGATGGGGCTTCAGTCTGGAGCTCTTCCTGAGCCTTGGGTACAGAGAAACTTTGGCAGTAGAGGCAAGAGGTCTTGGGCCTTTAGGACCAACCTACAGCTTTTCCCATAGGAGAGAAATGCTCCTATGTCTTTCCCAGGTTCCATTTCAAGCCAAAGGATCCTGTAAGAGCACATGAGTTAGGGTGAGACTAGAGTCTCCAGAGCAATCTCATTTCTTCATCTCCTGTGGACACATAAGTATAAATTTATGGCTACTCATGCAGTATATATGGAGGATACCTTAATGGTTGTGTAGCTTGGCTTTCTCAAGTCCTAAAATAGGAAGAAGTTTCTATGGCTATATTATATCACTTGTTAATTTTCAGTTTTCCAGAGATTAACCTAAATCCAAGTTATACTTCTTGCCCTGATACAGATGAGCTGGACCATCTTAAAATAGATGAATTAGACAAATTTATTTCTCCACTAAAAAACCCCTGCAATTCATTAACAACATAACACAAATGTCAAGAAACTATTTTTATTTCAGGTTAAAAGGACGTAAAGGCCTGACCCATCATTACAGCATTTCAGGAACATAGCCAAGAATAGAAGCTATGCCAAGCACATTTTTTTTTTCTTTCAGTTTTAAAGATCCTGAGAACTCAGCTAGTGTTAAAGAAAAAGAAGTGATTTCATCAGATGAAAGTTTTCTACTTAAAGAAAAGAAAGTATTAGCAGCAAAGACTTTTTGTTGTTGTTGTTGAGAGAGAGAGCCCGTGTGCACACAAGCAGGAGAAAGGCAGAGTGAGAGGCCAAGAGAGAATCTTAAGCACACCCCATGCCCAGCGCAGAGCCAGATGCAGGGCTCAACCCACCATAAGATCATGACCTCAGCTGAAATCAAGAGTTGGATGGTTTACCTCTGGAGCCATCCAGCTGCCACTAAGTGACTTTTTAATACCTTTTTCAGTTTCTCTCTAAGGACAATAGGGGACTGGCAAATATTGGTTGTTCCCTGCATTTTAGCTATTGAAAATTCCAAGATATGCATTTACCATGAATTTGAGTTTTTTAAAATGTAAAAACATGATTAGGTGTCCTGAAGATTTTAAATAACATACAAGAAAGTGGAAAGGAATTTGGTCAGGGAAATAAGAGAAGGATTGCAGTTCTGACTGGACTGTAAACACTTCGTGTTATAACAGTGAGGATCTGATTAGGGAATGTGTATAAAAACAATTCATGGATGCCTTACAGCTGAGATGCTGAAAGAAAATACTATTTTGTTATTAGAAATTACTGTCCAACTTGAAAGGAAATTTGATTACAAATGCATGGACAGATGGATGTTAAGTTTGCCCTCAGCTCCAGAAGTTTGAAAGTGTCTGTCATAAGAGGGAAACAGTGAAAAATGAGGAACAACATTCTGACAAACAGTGTGATTCTAAGTCAGTATTCAAAAAACTGAAATGTAATACTAAGCAGTCATGAAGGATAGGTAGGTAATTCATTATGAAAAGACTGAGTGCTGTTCTGTGTTTAAAGAATAGATGAAAGAAATGCTCATTTAGTTCCATGAAACTGTGCAATTTCGGTCTGTAAATTTTATTGATAAAATTTTTTTTCAAGGGATAGAAATTAGCTCACCTCAAAGAGCCAAAAGACGGCACATAATGATTATAAACTTTCCTCATTTAAAAATGGGGAGAGGGGGGCCTGGGTAACTCAGCTGCTTAAGCGTCCAGCACTTGATTTCAGCTCAGGTCATTATCTCAGGGTTTGCGACTTGGAACCCCATGTTGGGGCCTTGGGCTCTGCTCTGTCAGCGTGGAGCCTGCTTGGGATTCTCTTTCTCCCTCTCTCGCTGCTCCTCCTACTTCTCTCTCCCTCTCTCCCTCTCTCTCTCTCTCAAAATAAATAAACTTAAAAAAATTTAAAAAGGGGAGAAAAGCTGTTATTTTTATTAATAACTCAAGGATGGTGTAAGGGAAAAAAGCACGCACTGATAATTCATTTAATGCATTTTGAGTTTCTAGGGGAAATGCTGTGTTAAAATAAGCTACAATATATGTTTTTAACTCTTTAGTATGTCAGAGGGGCATTTGGATACATTCAAGGGACATTATACTTGGATGCTTAGTTGGGTTTTTCATATGAAATGTGCCTGTTTGCCAGTGGCAAAAGGAAAGATGTTTTCAAAACTCCTTTATGCACTAGGAAGTTAAAAGTCTTTTAAAAAATAATTAGTTGAAACAGAGTGGATTTTTTCTGGTTGACTCTATTTCAGGTTATATTCATTTGCCCTGGTTATCACATTTTTAGGCTCTAGTCTGAAAAGGATTTGAGGTGATTGTGTAATTGTGACACATTAAACTTACTTTGTTAAACCACACAGAAATATTTAATAAAACCTTGTAGAAATATTAGGAAAACTTTTCTGTTAATCTGAAAAAATAATAGTCTTTCCCTCGGTTTCCATGAGGCTTAGCTTTATTTTGATTATTATCAATTCTTTTTTATAGCCAGGAACAATTGTCAAGCAGCTGTTCATTCAACTAGAATATAAAATCCATCAGTGCAAGGATTTTTTTTTTTTTTGTCCTTTGTTCACTGCTCTATCTACCCCCGGTCTAGAATATTGCACATAGTAGGAGCTCATTCAGTGCTTGCTGGGAAATGCATTGAGTGCATGCTGTATGCAAAATATTGAGCTGTGTGGGAAATAAAAGATAAATGTGTCTAATTCCATAACTATTTGTGAGAACCTATTTTAACAAAAAGGTGTGTTTTGATACCAACCTTGATGATCTGTCAGAGAAGATAAACAGTAATCAGGTAATGAATGTAAGCTGAAAATAAATGTAATGGATGCTGTAGAGGAGGAAAAATAATTTTTCCTTTACCTTTCTACGTTCTTGGCTGAGAAACTCCCCACCCCCATAATAAAGAATTAACAGAAAAAAAAAAAAAAACAACAGGAATTTAAAAACATGTCTCCCTCCTATATACGAGAGATACTCCAGAAAACTGAATAACTCTCTAAAATGGCCCAAGCTGCTGCCTTAAATATCATCTTCAGTTAAAGACAAAGGATGTTGGGAGGGAGGAGAAGGCCAATTATGGGAGATTTCTAGGAAATGCATACTAAACCAAGTTTTGGTTGTTAGGGACATTTGAATCACTGCCTTCTCTATTGATAAGAGTTTCTAGAGATTTAGTCATCCTTCTTCCCTGGTACAGAGAAAGAGACGCTCTTACAAATGGAGATTTCCCTTACAAATGTAAGTTTACCCTGCAAAAGGGTAACTGCCACTTGATTTTCAGAGCTTCTCCTTTCTGTGCAGCTTGTCAAAGCAATCAGCCTAAAATAATTCTGCCAGAATGGCATATTTTGAGGTGGCAAATTCTACTCCCTTTCAGGGCTTTCAGAAAGGGCTTTTTGTGGGGGCAGGGATGAGGATGGCTTTCAAGTGAGTCTTCCTTGAGTTGACATGAGCTGAGCCTTGGAGAATAAAGGAGTTTACTTAATGGGAGTGACATAGTGGCAAGGGAGGAGTCTGTATGGGAATTATGGAGCACATCAGGTAAAGCCCTGTGACAGGAGGAAATATTGTGCCTTTAAGAAAGTGAAATAGAATTTGTGCGGCTGTGGAACAGACTTGAATAGTAAGGAGAGAATTGAAAATTGATAGAGAATAGTGGAGGGACCAAATCATCCCTGTAGGCTAGTTGATCTCTGTCCTGTTGGCCAGAAAAGACTAGAAAAGTCTTTATAATTAATGTAACAATTGAAAGGTGCTTGTGGGTGGGAGGGACCAAGAGTAGGTCTACCAAATGTTAGTCTCACAATGGGCATGCCATTAACATTGAAATATTATAGGGATTGTCATTCTAGATGAATTCAAAACCAGAGATGTTTACTTAAAGTAATAGAGTTCTATTGTATGCAAATATACATAATAATGTTCCCTTTGTGAAATTCCATGTGAGTAAGAATATTATTTTCTAATTCAAATTGCCAGGCTCTAATTACGTTACACATATCAACTAATTTAGCCTCCCATTATTTAAATAAGAAAGACACTATTACTTTTAGAGATATGGGAACTGAGATACTTACTTTTTTAAAAAAAAATTTTAAATATTTGTTTATTATTTTGAGAGTCAGAGACAGAGCATGAGCAGGGGAGGGGCATAGAGAAAGGGAGACACAGAATCCAAAGCAGGCTCTGGGTTCTGAGCTGTCAACACAGAGCCCGAAGCAGGGATCAAACTCACAAACGGCAAGATTATGACCTGATCCAAAGTCAGACGCTTAACTGACTGAGCCACCCAGGCGCCCCCAAGGTACTTCATAGCTAAATAACTTTCCAAGGGAGCAGAGCTTATAAGGGGCAGAGCTGCCTAATTCTAGTGCTAGTGCTCTGAACCACTGTTTGCTGTTGTTAATATAAAAGTTTAATTTACATGTATGAAATCCATAAAATTAGAAGTTTACAAATTGTATTGTTCTTAGTTTACTTGGGAATTAGGAGTAAGTTCTCTTTTTCATAGGTGATGACTATCTATGATGTGATGAAAGGAAATAAAAGCAAAGCAACAAAAAAGTCCTTCAATAGTCTGAATGTTATGAAATGTAATATTTGTATACATCAGAAAATTTGCCACTATTAAAGATGTGTTTCTTCTTCTATACAACATTTTTGTCTTTTTAATGTATTTTAGATTTTCTTTTATACATATAGAAATTAAAATAATTATTTTGTAAAAATTTGAACAAAAGTAGAATTCATTCATTAAGTATATTTTAATAAATTAAGACTTAAAAAAAATCTCTAGGATTTTCTCATTCCTTATCTTTTTTAAATTCTTAAGTTGTATCCTCAAGCATCAGAGTTAGAAGTCATTTATTTGTAAGTATCTTTTAAATGTACTTTATTGAGCATTCTAGGTTCATGCTGGAGTTAAGATTAAATAATAGACATATCTGACATTAACATGTTGGATTTTTCTTTTTTTTCACCTTCTTTAATGCTTATTCATTTTTGAGAGACAGAGAGAGACAGAGCAGGAGTGGGGAAGGGACAGAGAGAGGGAGACACAGAATCTGAAACTGGCTCCAGGCTCTGAGATGTCAGCACAGAGCCCGACATGGGGCTTGAACTCACAAACTGCGAGATCCTGACCTGAGCCAAAGTCAGATGCTCAACTGACTGAGCCACCCAGGCACCCCAGTGAGCCACCTAAGCGCCCCTGGATTTTTTTAAAGGTAGTTGCAAAAAGCAATAAATTCAGTATCATAATTTTTTTTGGAAGTTATCATAAATATTTTAAAACATAGCATATCTCAGAGAATAAGTCAACCATGTAAGTAGATGGGAAAATATCATTATAAAAGTTCTTTAGTTTGAGAACGATGCATGAAAGTGAAAGAAGCTTTTACTTACCCACCCTAATGATGTTGGGTTTTGTCATGAGACATTTTAAGGCCAAGAGAAAATGCACAGTAGTGTTAATATGGAGCAGAGGAAGGGCCAACCTGTCTGTTAAACTACTTATGTGAAGTTAGAAGTTAAGGCACTATACTGGTGATTTTACATATTTTATCTCATTTGATTTTCACAACAACCATTGAACTTAGGTAATATCATCATGTACCAACCATTTTTCTTTAGTACAAATGAGGAAAATGAGATCCAGAGAAATTAATATGTTGTTTAAGGTTATATGGCTAATGTATCAGTCTGCTATTGCCAAACTCATGCTGTGTAACAAATACTGACAAACTTCATAGCTCAAAAACAAGAAACAGTTCTTTGCTCATATGTAGCAGATGGACTGGTATACAGATCTAGACTGGGCCCAGTTGGGTAGATCCTCTTCCTATGATAGGTTGCTGGGCTTGACCACAGGCTGTTACTTCATATTTACTTCATGGGTTCTTATTTTTCATGGAGTGGTCGTCTAATGGCAAGTGGTAGGCATGCAGGAAGCCAACAAAAGCCAATACAAATACTTTCTAAAATTTCCACTTATGTCACACCTGTTTGCATTCTGTTGGCCAAAGCAAGTTACAGACCCACTGAAATTCAGGCAGAAATGGGCTTCTCAAGGAATAGTCTTCTTATTCCTTCTTGTCCCCTGCAGATTTAGTATAACTTTCAGTAGTGATCGCCCCTGTGGAGCAATCTAGAATGAGCTCTTAAATATGTTTCTGTATCCAATTATTTGACACTTACATGTATATATCTAAGTATGTAGATCAGTATTTGATAGGTATGAAACTTCAAAGAAGCATAGAGGTGTGTCACAAACAGAAAAGAAAATGTATATTCTTGTAAAGTTGGTGACTAATAGCCTCATATTTATTATGATATGAAAAAGGACAATTTCATAGTTTTTGCATAATATTGCATATTGCCTATGTAGGATTTCTTATTTAGCATAAAATTAGAGATTATAGTTCTATATTAAGGATAAAATATTTGCATCATTATAGAAGAAATCACTTCTCTAATTTATCATTCGCCATGACTAAAAATTGTTATGGAAAATATTAAAGGTCACCCTGAATATAGTGATTTAGTCATAAATTTGTAGTTAATATAAAATCTATATGGTGTCAGGGAAAAGGAATTTTATTCTTTGTCATATCTGAATCATATTCTGTATGCACACGCTCTGGATCCATGCCCTTGGTGTTGATTTTTGCTCTAATTTCAGAACAGTCATTCCCCAAAGGAGCAATATATATTAATATATAGTACATTTATCTTGTGATTAATTTTAGTCACCTTAGAATAGCTACAGTTTTTATTATCAGTTGCTTATGTGTTCTAATTTGGGGGTGTAGCAACCATTTAGAATTGAGAGCAGGAAAATTTGAACTCAATACATACAAACTCTACAGAATTCAGAGTTACTCCTACCCCTTCTTTTCTTGTTTCCAGTTTTGTGATAGTTGCCCTTTACTGTTTGCCAAAGCATTTCAACCTGTACCTAGATAGAGAAAGTCCTTAAAATACAACAGATAAAGAGGGCCACCTCAAGATCATAGATGGTTCTGGTAACTTTGCACAAATTTGAACAATTGACTCTTCAAAGAGGCTCTGAAGGTACACAGCTGGTTATCAGAAAGACTTTTTTATGAATTAGGGAAAGGCAGCTCTTTGAAATTTTATATGCAGGATTGGGTCAGTGTGCCTGGCTGAGCCAGTGGATCATAGACTGGAATTCATTTCCTGTCTATTCACTTGCCCTGATACTTTTGTGCACTAAACAGCTTGTGCAACTGTATGTAGTCCCTATAATTAAAAGAAAAATGCCTAGGCGAGAATTTGATTGGATTTCTAGCTCTCCTGCTTACTAGGTAAGTGACAATGAACAAGTTCCTTGCATTTCAAAGTTTTTTTAATTTTTAATTTTTAAATTTTTTTATCTTAGGGTTGTGAGCTGAGATCTCACTTCAAGGGAAAACAGGGGAGATATGTCTTTGGTATCTTGTTTTAGAATTATTTACATTATGTAAGATAAATGAAGTTAATAGAACATTGTTATTTTTATAGTGATATTTAGCATTCTCTCAACAATATAAAGGACGAAATGTATCTAAATTAAAGCCACCACCATCCACCCTGTGGACTAAGCCTGAATCAAAGGATACTTTATGAATTGCCTTCCTCACCCCCTCTCTTCCCAGTTATAGTTACTGAGCCTACCGATGAACTTTCTTTAAAAATCGCCTCTATTTTACCTTTTTTTCTATCACTATTCTCACTGCCTTGACCCAGACTCTCATTATTTCTTGCCTGGATTATTGTAATTACTGCCATTAATTCTCAATCATGTTTCAACCTCCTCTAATCCATTCTCCATACTGTCCCAATAATTACCTTTACACTGCGGATATCCCTTGTGCCTGAATCCTCACAGACAGACCAGAGTGCCCAGGAAGAAATCTCATAAGCATCACATCTGAGGATTTTCATGATCTGATCCCCATTCACCTTTCCCACCCTTGTTTTCCACCCTCCTGTTCTACTACACATAGACCTCAACACGTAAAACCTTTTTATACTTCTGAGCCTTTGGACATGCTAGCCCCACCATCTCAAATGCTGTATTCCCAGTTCCTGTGATTTCTTATTCATTAAGTTTTTATTTGTATGCAAAAGTCCGTTCAAATATTATCTAACCCATACTCCTGTTCTTCACTGTCTTCCTAAGGCATGCAAACCTTTCTTGTTTAATGCCACTTATAATTATTTATTTACAAGTTGTAGTCTCCATTTGATTGTACTTTGAGTTAAAGGACAGGGCCATAGGTATTTTGCTTTCTTTTGTTTTTAAATATATCTTCAGAATCTTTTTTAAGGAATGACTCAAAATAGTTGTTATGCAAGTGTTTTCCAATGAAGGTCACCACTTAACACATTCAGTCTGTGGGTTAGAGCTTGACTTTTAGTACAAACAAATAACATGCCGTAAAAGGAGAAATAACCTGGGGTAAATGGAGGGTGTAATAATGCCAGTAAAAGGATAATGAAAAGAAGAGATTTCAGTGACAAGAGGTCAGGAAGAGGAAAGAGTAGGTCCAAAATTAAACAGATAGTATGGCTGTAAAGCCCTTGCCAGAGAGAGGGAAGGGGGAAACATGTAACCTTTGAAACATTTTTTTTTAATGTATGTTTATTTGTGAGAGAGTGCACATGTGAGACAGAGCAAGGGAGAGGCAGAGAGAGAGGGAAACGGAGGATCTGAAGTAGGCTCTGTGCTGTTGATAGCAGAGAGCCCAATGCTGATGTCGATGCTGAGCTCAACTCACAAACCATGAGATCATGACCTGAGCTAAAGTCAGGCACTTATCCAACTGAGCCACTCAGGTGCCCTGAAACATTTTTATTTATTTATTTTTTTCAATATATGAAATTTATTGTCAAATTGCTTTCCATACAACACCCAGTGCTCATCCCAAAAGGTGCCCTCCTCAATAGCCCTGAAACATTTTTAATACATAGAAAGAGATGTAGAATGGGCAAGATAATTCAGACAAAACATTTTGAGTATAGGGTGGCTATGCTAGAAGAAGATAGAAAAAATCACAAACCAAGGGCATAAGATTAGAAGTGACTGAAAAAGTCATGGGGAGTACTAGAAGTGGTCGCTGTGTAAACTAAGAGCAATAATGAAAGCCTACTGTAAATTTTAGTGAAATATTGCTATTAAATTTGGAATTATAAAGAAGGAATTCTTTTTCTATAATATCTGGTTTCTGATTAGAATTGCATAATTACTAACAAATTGGTGTAGGAGAACTCTAATTGATACTCTTGGTTCCCTCTCTAGTACACTGTTCTAGTCAGTAAGGAGAAAAAAAGATCAAGCTCATGCCTCCTGGTATGAACAATAACATGAAAGAAAACTCGAGCAAGGCACTTTATGGAAGCACTTTAAAGATGCCAAACTTGAGTTGGTATTTCAGAGGAAGAAGACATGAACCTTTCGGCCTCTCTGAGAAACAGGACCCCTGAACCCAGGGTGAGGATTCATTACAGAACTCAACCAGATTAATCTGGAAGGAGCCCCATTGCCCTGACTTGATGGTTCACTTAGGCACAAGTAGCCTCTTATTTGCCAGGCAAATAAGACCAGTGTTATTTGTCCACATTCACATAGTAGGACATTTTGCATGAAATAGCCTGGTTCTCCACCCTTACCCTTGTTCTGTTTTCTCTCTCACAGAGGAATTTTTGTCACGGATTCAGTTATTTTACTTATTAACCAATAATGAAGATAATTTATTTTTCTTAATTTATCTATGCTGCTCATAGACTGTCACATCATTTACTACTATGGTTTAAAATTAAGATTTACTGTGTGACACCCAGTGACTGGTGTGCGAGTGGTTCAACATCTGAGTCCTGGTCTCTGTTACTGTTCTTGCAGTGAAGTAATTTTGCACCTCCTAGATGGCTTTTATACTGTAAAATAGTTAAATAGCTACTATTTGTTGAATAAATATATTTGAAGATGTCCAGTTTAATGGATCTTGGAGGCAGAATGTCCCCAAACACATGACTTCCTGCTAAAATCAGTGGAAATGGGTCACATTGCAATGGTGAGGGCAGACAGTTACCAGTGGCTTACTCACATGTTAGAAGCCACATTTGGATATTTATATGCATCTTCTCATTGATCCTCACATCTCTCCAAGGTAGATAGCATTATTATTCCCATTTGTCTGAAGAAGAAGGTGAAGCTTAGAAACAAACAAACAAACAGACAGACAGACAAACAGCACCGCTGAGTCCATGGTGAGGATTCATCACAGAACTCAACCAGATTAATCTGGAAGGAGCCCCATTGCCCTGACTTTTGTTCCCAACCATATTCAGATCTTCATAGTGAACCCAAACTGCTAACTGGCATACTGCGCCAGAAAATCATGTCGGTGAATGAAACACTTACTTGATTTTGTGCTAGGCCAGAAAGATGATTATTATGTGGAAAGCCCCTGTACATTGAGGCTGTGAGTGGGATGACTTTGTGTTTATAGAATCCATACCTGTGTAGGAGAGGAGTCATTTCCTCTACCCTTCCATGTCCTTCTAGCTGGGCTAAGAGTCAAATTTACATGACATCTGCAAAATCAAACTTAAGTTTGAGGAGTACACATAGACATGGAAATTCCAAAGACAGGTGAACTGATGTATATGTGTTATCCTGAACTGGGGCAAAGGGTGTAGGGGTCTGGGGCTTCAAAGGGAAGGAATACAATTCACAGAAGAGCAGACGTTTGGTAATTAGACATGTGCCTTGCCATACAGAGGGGTCACTCATAAAATATATCTCCGACAGTAACTTTTATTCTGGGAAAGACCCCCAATTTAGATTCTTCTCTGTGGTTAAGGGAAGGGCAAAATTTTCTCTTGAGCCTCAAGGGTCTCCATTGCCTTTGGCTCAAAATAATTTTCATGCCAAAATAGCCCACTTGGGGTGACCTGCCCTTGACCCCTATACATAATTAGATCCAGGCTGTGATTACTAAATGGGCTTTTCCTCAAGGTACTCTGCCTACAGAGCCTCTCTCAGTCACAGCTTGTGGTATCCTGACCACCTCACAAGACTGATATCCTGCTGGTATTCACAACTAGGAAAGACAATTTGTAGACTCCATTTAAAGAAATTAGAAGATCTCTTCTCAATTTTGGTATAACTACAAGAATCATGAGTGAGAATTGAAATAAAAAGTATTAATTTATATAAAATTCTTATTTATTTTATCTCCCAGTTATTTTATGTTTTCTCATCTGGAGAATAGCACTTGGAAAGGATTTAACAGTCCTCTGACCCAAATTTAATTTAAAATTTTATCGCATGAAAAGGCAAGTGAACTAAATGTTCATTAGTGGTTAAAGTATTCAAAACAAAATAGTATCTATTGAGGGAGGCTTTAAAGGAAGAGATGGTTTTAGGAAGACATAGAAGATGATACTCGAGGCAAAGGATAATAAAGTGAAAATAAAATAAAATAACCTTTAAGGGTGTCATTAAAAATTAATGCGATTTCACGATCATGAGACTAAGCTTAGTGAATGCAGGAACCAGGTTTGTTTTCACCATTTTTGCCCAGCACATAAAATGGATTCAATAAACAATCTGCCAAATTAATCGGCAGGTTTGTATCTCTGAAAGGGCAGGTAGGAAACTGAAAGTCAGAGACTGAAAAGGTACAATGAATCAGGGCACTTTGGCAACAAATTCTGAATGTGGATGCTTGGACTAAGTTTGAAATGAAAAAAAGGTAGTAGAAACTGGTTTCTTGTAAGAAAAAGTTTCCCTCTTTTTTTTTTTTCTTGTTTCAGTATTTGAAGAATAAAATATTTCATTCATCCCATATGGCCCCTGTGCAAGGGCATCATTCCTGTTACATGAAAAGATTCAGAATGAAAGAAATTCACAGTGTGCTGTGGCAGGAAGAAACATATTGTACAATTATTGCCCTTTTGGAGTCATGGTCGCTGCTCTGCTTCCCTGAGCACATAAAAGGTTCTGTCTTTGGCACTTTTGGTTCCTTAATCTTCCATCAGTCAGCATTCAGAAATACTTCTAAATGTGAACTCCAAACACAAGTTATTAATTTTTGTTGATTATTTTTTTGAGGGAAAAGTTTATGTCTGTGTCTTTTCCCTATTGAGTATGTTATAGTAGGAAATAGAACATACTGGTATATTTATGGACTTCAGTATTGTACTGGATTATACATTTAACTTAAAGCCTTGTGGTCCTGTTGATAAATGAAGAGTATTTGCTTCAGACATTAAAAAACAAAAAAGGAAAAACAAAATTTTAGAATGAGAGAATTTTATACTCTAAACAAACCTATAGCCGCCAATTATTTATTTATTTATTGACATTGAAATTTATCTTTCAGTGTGAAGTAATTCTTTCATTAAGTTTGTGCTTTAGATTTTTTTGTTAAGGAAACCATAACTAATCACTTTATTGTGAACATTTCTGTTTCTATGGACTATTTTTCTAACATATTTCCCAGTGAAATGTTAATTTCATACCCATAAAAATTTCCTTTTGTTCCTCCCTAGGAAGCTATGCATTCTCTTTTTATTATCTAATTTATTATACATAAATTTCAATTTGCATACACAAGTAATATATTATTTAGTGATATTCTAATGTTTATAATTATTTTGGTATTGAATTTTAATGGTTTCTGAATACATATAATAATTTATTTTCAAAAGTCCCTATAGAAATAGTAGTTAGTGGTCTGACTAAAAAATATATTCATCTCATGATTCTTTTATAGTGGATGAGTATTGCAGACTTTGTCGTATTTATCTACTTAGTTACATTTTTAGCTTGTTCCTTAAACAAATAGGGTATGTGTTAATGCATGTATTTGTTATTTGAGATCTTTATTCATTTTTCACATGAATTAGTTTTTATTCTTAGTTTTCTCCTCTATCAAAAACTGAACTCCTCTCAACCCCTGTACAAAAGGTGAATGATATTAGTTTTCAAGTGGGGATAAATTAAGGTGTTTAAGAAAGTGGATTGCATAGCTCCAGTTGTTAAGAAGCTCCAACTCTCGATCGTCAGGTATATTTGCAACTTTGAGAAATTGTAAGTGAGTAATTCACAACCTGAAATAAGGTGAGATACTAAACGGCATAATCATATGTCAGCAGGAAGTTAGTCCTGAGCCTTAGTATAATTCTGTGTCTTCTTTTAACAATTAAAAAAAAAAAAAAGCACATTTCTTGTTTTCTCACTGGCCACCCTCCTTTTTCTTTATACTTCTCAATTCTTCTTATTTTTATTCATCTGTATCTGTATCTGTATCTGTGTATCTGTCACTTACCTACCTATATCATCTATAAACACATTTAAAACAGCCGAATTATCCCTCTTTTCAATGCAATAAGAAATAAGTAGACAGGTTTTGCCCCCATTCTGCAATATGCTGATGGGAGTTTCAAGGTGATCCTCAACCCTAAGAAGCTTTTTGTGTTCAGCATAGTTTTTTGAGGAACTGTTGATTTACTTATTAAACCTGTTGCCATTAAACACCAGCACTGGCCCAAACCTTCCTTTCACAGTTCCTTAGGTCTCTGCCATTTGTGATATTGGCTTGTCTTCTTCTTTTTAAATTTTTCTTAAATGTTTATTTTTGAGAGAGACAGAGACAGAGACAGAGCCTGAGCAGGGGAGGGGCAGAGAGAGAGGGAGACACAGAATCTGAAGCAGGCTGCAGGCTCTGGGCTGTCAGCACAGAGGCCGAAGCCAGGCTTGAACTCAGGAATTCAGAGATCATGACCTGAGCCGAAGTTAGCTGCTTAACCAACTGGGCCACCCAGGTGCCTGAAGACACTGGCACGTCTTCTGTGTGACTGCAAGCATAGGGGTCCTGTTAAGTCCGGTAACAGAAACAACTGTATAAGCTCATGAAATCATGTACTGCAAACTCAAATTCTGTGATCAGTACTTTATCTTGAAGTCTCTTTATGTGCTGCAAGGTTTAACTTGTTTGGAAATCAACCATTGCAATACCCTTGTTCATGTTCTTTTCTGGGAATGAGTGTGATATTAGGTTTTCCTCTTTTACCAGTCAGACAGTACCCCTCTACCAATTGGCTGGAGAGACTTTCCGTAAGGTTTTATAAGGGTGAGATGTATGCTACGTCATAACATATCTGTCAATTTACCCCTGATTCTAGAAATGAGTAATTCAGTAATTCATTGAGCTCATATAGTTGACTGAGAATCGATCCATTGATCAAATTCTGATATGTGCAGGAGGAGTTAAAATAAATATATGTAAATGAATAGCCCCTGTACACAGGTCGATCCTCCCATTAAAGGAAAATTGTATATAGAGAAATAATTACTTAACTGTTCTTATTTAAAAAACTCTTTTGAAGGTAAATATAGTGAGGAAACAAAATGAAATAAAACAACAGAGAAGTTGCTCTAAGGGCTAGAATGCCAACCCCTTCCTGATCCACTTGTCTTTGCTTTACAAAATTCTAGGAGTAAAGAACCAACTGTACTCTTCATTGTTCTTAGCTGAAGACAGCTCTGCTACCCAGGGAGGGTGAGCTCTTCTACCCAGGGAGGGTGATCTTGACCATGGGTGGGTATACAGTCCTGCAGGAGCCTTCCCACTAGCCCTGTCTACTTAAAAGATAAGCAGAACTGAGAGGCTGGGTTATAAATAAAAAGACGTAGGGAATTTTACTGATAATTGATCTCTGTATTGTAAATGTTGACCACATTTTTTGTAAGCTTGTATTGTCATCTAGATGATATTTTTGTTGACTCTCCTCTTTAAAGACAGATAAAAGAACATAGCTGGATATGAGAAAACATCCCATTAATGAGGATAATATTTTTAAAAAATGTTCCTTTTAGTTTGTCTTGCTGGGAATGGACATCACAATATATAAAATATGTAACTTTAATTTATTTAGAAATAAGATCTTGAGAATAAATTTGAGAGCTATAATTATACTAATCCTATCATTATAATTGCATAGCCAATTTAATTCTATTTTTGATTCCATAAAAAAGAGTCCTTTGACTTGAAGGAAAAGAAAATGTGCACCAATAGAAAATATGGATTGTACCAGTTTAAACATTGAAATTAACCATCCTCAAGATTTATTATCTAAATTATTTGAGTACTTAAACATGAATGTGACAAATTTTACCTCTCAGGAAATGTTTCTGGTAATTCATTGCAGTGCGCACTGCAGCCTGCCTATGTCTATTATATGTTTCACTCTTGCTTGTTTATTGTCATCTAAATGAGAGCAGGATGTACTCTTCTACATTTCTGAGTTCCAAGCATTATAGACCAGTTTTTTTTTCTTTAATGCTTATTTACTTTTGAGAGAGAGACAGAGAGAGCAGAGAGCAGGGGAGTGGCAGAGAGAAGGGGAGACACAGAATCTGAAGCAGGGCTCCAGGCTCCGAGATTTCTTTGAACTGAAAAGAAAAAGCAGCTAGTTACCACCAGAGAAACTGGTAGTTTTCTGGGAAACTGTCTTTCTGTTGCTCACACTTACTTGTATTTTATATATGTTGGGGACGAATTAGTTATTTGAAGGTCACTATTAGAATTTAATAATAGATAAATATGTGTCTGGAAAATTATGTACTTACTTTCTAACAAACAACTTTAGGTAATTAGACATTTAGACATTTTAGATATTTAGATATTTAGATATTTAGAGATTTTAATTTGGTATTTGGAAATTGATGATAGTTTTACACTCCCTGAAATCAAATTTCTTCTAAAAATTAACAAGTAATATGTATAAAAAAAATTACAAGTTGTATGATTTCAGACAGATCAGCTGATATCTAGATGTCTGTGGTTTTCTTTTGTGCAAAGGCGAAAATAGGGACCCTTTTTTTTTGACAATATTGTTATGAATGGCTATGTGAAAATGCTTGAAAAATCCTAATTGTTGTAACTTTATCATTGTGTTTATTATTTTATCAGTTGTCTTTACCGTTATTATTAAAAATGTTGATAAGTGATGATTACTAGAAGAAATCAGCAAATAATTTGTATAGTAGAGTGAAGAACCAAATTAATACCAATAATAGCTTGTTGATTTTGAGTAGCAACAGGCTACCAAACACAGAAATAAAGAGAAAGCATATACACAACTGATATAATCAGTATGCTAACTTCGAAGAAACTTACATAAAATAATACTATGGCACAGTGTCTTAGAACGCAAGTAATAAGCTGTTATAAGCTCATGGAACCTTTCCTAGCAAAGACTGTGTAACAGGAACAGATGTAGTTTTCATTGAAAGGCATCAAAAGATCATATCCCATACTTTTACAAAATTAGAAAAAAGAGTTAAAGTGTTTTATCTTGAATATTTAGGGGAAATCTTAGTATTACAGAAAAACCTAAGTACACATTTGATGGAAATTGCCCAACTTTTACTTTACTTTTTTCCCCCTGTCTTCCTTGTTAGTATGAGATGTTGATAACAGTCAGCTAGTAGGTAAGGCGTTTAAGTTTTCAAACAAAGTAGTTGCCATGGAAGAGAAGAAACAATGGTCATTTTCCTTTTTATGCCCTTCTCTCTCTTGTTATTGGGGAAAAAAACAGAAGAAGAAACTGAGTAGCAGTTTTCCTGTTTTCAAAGCAGATACACTTTTGCATTTGTTGAAAGGAGAGAATGTGCCGAATGAGGCACTTAGCATCAAATCAATTAGTATGCAGATGGTGAAGTTTCAGACCTGGTGAGAGGTCCAGGGCTGACTGCTTTTCAGCATTGGTACGATGCAGGGTTCTCTGGCAAAGAGCTGTAGTTCTTTTAGAAGATGATCTCTTTCTGAAGGGTCAAACTGGCAGCGAAGTTGAAAGTTCCCTGAGGAAAATTTCAAGTGTTTGTAAGAAACTTTACAAGTATCTGCCTCTTCTCTTTTTCCCAACTGAAATAATCTTACAGATGCTGTGAAAGATAATATGAACCACCTATAGTTACTTGAATTTTACTTCATTCAGGATACTGCACTTCCTTTACTGTTGGAACGATATGAGGCTTTTTATCTCAGCTAAATCCTGGAGTTCATAGAGCTGAAGAAATTTGACATTTTCGTACTGAAGCAGAGGCATGGTAAGGAGATATTAGGGTGAACTTTGTATTTCTGTAGAGCCATTTATAATACACATGAAGATACCCTAGGCATATAGGAATCATCTATCCATTTCCAAAATATTAGATTCAAGTTTCAGAGATAAAAAGTCACCTAAAGCATTTAGTTAGATGAATTACACCAGTCAATGTGGATATGCAAAGGTTTATTCCCTTGAGGGTACTGAAGCTTGTTCTATTATGGTAATAGCCACATCTTTCCACAGAAAGTTGCAGCATAGAGATGGAGGAGAGGTGGGTGGTAGTGGTGGGAAGGAATTTGGTACAGCCAATGTCACCATGGCATAAAGGTTCACAAAGTCTAATATGCTTGGATTGATTCCATCTTAAGACGCAGCTTTAAGGAACAGATCTATGTATAGAACTTCTGGTTCTATAGAAGAGGATTACTGAGAATGGCTGAAATGTTTAATTGCACATGGCAGGCTTTCTACAGTTCATGTTTCAGAAAACAGGTACCTGTCCTTTTTGCAAAATATTGTTCATTTTTGGCTCCCTTCTCACTCTAATAAAGCAAAAAGAAATTATATTTCCTTTAACATTTTTTTAATATGTATTTTTGAGAGAGAGAGAGAGAGAGAGAGAGAGAGAGGGAGCATGAGTGAAGGAGGGGCAGAGGGAGAGGGAGACACAGAATCCGAAGCAGGCTCCAGGCTCTGAGCTGTCCGCACAGAGCCCGATGCAGGGCTCGAACTCACAAACTGCGAGGTCACGACCTGAGCCGAAGCTAGAAATTTAGCTGACTAAGACACCCAGGCGCCCCAGGAAATGATACTTCTAAGGAACATTAATAAATGTTATTGAAGTGGTAAAATTTAATATGAAAATAAAATCTCTTTGATCGGCATTCATTCATTCATTTGAAGATGGGTACAGACTACCTCCAAGCCTTCTTAGAGTGCTCTTGTGTGCTGGCAGGACCTCCACACACACTATCCTCATATAACACTGAGATGACTTAGGACTTTATCCTCAGTGGGAGAACTAGAAAGAAACCCAGCTTTCTTAATCTGCCAGTCAGTAGAAAGAGGTAAAATACAAAACTAACGTGTCTCCCTGAGAATTCCTAATCATGGGCTCTCCTTTCAGAGAGCATTGGGCCTGCTATTTATACCAGCTGTGTGGCTCTAAAAACTCCAAGAGTAAAATTTTAAATAAATTAGTCTTGGGATGATGTATCCAGTGTGTGTAACTGAAGTAAATACAAAATGTTTCTATGGGGGGAAAAAATACGAAATACACAACTCTAAGTGTTCTCACAGAAAAAGACCCTAAAGAGCTTGGAATTAAAAAATAAACAAAATAATATGAAACAGAAATAAGCTACTATGAAAAAAATTTGAATCTAGAATCAAGTTTGTAGACTGTATGTAATAAAGTTATTACATGCAAAATAAAAAATAAATATATTTACTTTAATCTCTTTACACAAACCAAAAAAGATGGAGTCGACAGTAAAGGTACAAGTGACTATGAAAATTGCCCAGTTATATAAAATGGAATTAAATTGAGATTATGGAAATGCAAAACATAATAACTGAAATTCTTTTTTTTTTAATTTTTTTTAACATTTATTATTTTTGAGACAGAGAGAGACAGAGCATGAACAGGGGAGGGGCAGAGAGAGAGGGAGACACAGAATCGGAAGTAGGCTCCAGGCTCTGAGACGTCAGCACAGAGCCCGACGCGGGGCTCGAACTCACGAACCATGAGATCATGACCTGAGCCGAAGTCGGACGCTTAACTGACCAAGCCACCCAGGTGCCCCGAAATTCTTTTTTTTAATGAATTGATTCATTAAACTGAAAAACTAGGGTAGACACAATTAAAAAGGCATTTGAGGTACAAGAGGAGATATCTAAAGAAATTATCTTGATTGCAGAGCAGAGAGAAAATGAGATAAAAAACTTCACAGAAGTTAAGAATGAAGGATAAATAAGTCTAATACATGTCTGTTGACTTGCATGGAGATGGGGAAAATACAGACAATGGTAAAGAAACAATATTGAAGATAAAAGTAGCTGAAATACTTTCTAGAAATAATGAAAGATTTGGAAGGCACAGGAAACAAAAGCAAAAAATAAAAGGAGGAGGAGAAGGGGAGGAAAAGAAGAATTATTCACATTTAAATACAGCATAGTGAAACTATAAAATGCTAGAGACAAAGAGATCTTATAGGTAGCAGAGAGAAAATACAACCCACCAACAAAGGAATAAAGATTAGATTTATTTGTAACTTCTTACTAGCAACAATTGAAGAGAGAAGATACTGAATCATATTTTCTAAAAGCTAAGAAGACTTGTAACTAATAATTATATTTTGCACACTTAACATTCAAA
Source organism: Herpailurus yagouaroundi (assembly GCF_014898765.1). Classification (NCBI taxonomy): domain Eukaryota; kingdom Metazoa; phylum Chordata; class Mammalia; order Carnivora; family Felidae; genus Herpailurus; species Herpailurus yagouaroundi. The sequence continues at coordinate 92,403,220 of NW_024412377.1, forward strand.
AACAAGTGAAAAATATATTTTCAGAAAAGCTGAAATGACAGAACTTAGCACTGACAGACACTAAAGGAACTTGTAAGTTGTACATTTCTAGTAGAAGGAATATACTCATGTTGGGAAAGTCTACACAAAGAAAAAGTGAGCAAATAAAGAGGTAAACATGGAGGAAAATCTAATCACATGTTGGTTGTGTAAAATCATAACAAGAATATGCAGTCTCAGAAAATCAAATTACAAGGGATGCCTCGGTGGCTCAGTTGATGACTCATCTGATGACTCTTGATTTCGGCTCAGGATATGATTTCACGCTTCATGAGATCGAGCCTGCCTAGGGCTCTGAGCTGACAAAATGGAGCTTGCTCCCAAGCAGCTCCCTCTCTCTCTGCGCCTCCCCCACATGTTTGACCATTTGCTCTCTCTCTCGCTCTCTCTCTCTCTGTCTGTATCTCTCAAAATAAATAAACAAACTTAAAAACAATCACATTTTAAACAAAGTCCTGGAATGTTATTGAGTTTAAATCTAGAGATAGATGATAATAGGTAAAGATTTAAGGTCATTGTATTAATCTGGAAAAGGACAAAGTATTGGTTAACCTAACACATGGAGTGAAATACGGATTTTCAGATTTCTAGGCAGTGAAACTAAAGCAATCACTAAAAAGTAACAGTTGAAAGGAAAAAAAAATAGAAATATATATCCAAACAAGGCAATGAAAGGAATGAGGGTGAAGGTGGGAGAATATTGCTCAGTATAAAAGAGAGGGGAAAATATTCCTCAGAAAGGTAGGATAAATTCAAAGCACAAGGTGAGATGGTACAATTGAGTCCCAACGTATCAGTGATCTAAGTTAATATGAATGTATGCTTTAGTTTGAAAAATGAAGAGTGTCAGAGGAAATAATAGAGCAAAATCTGTACAGGGGATATATCCAAAATATAACGATACAAAAATGTTGAAAGTAAAAGAGTGGAAAAAATACATAGTTGGTAAATACCAAAATGAAGCAATTTTTAAGTTAGACAAAATAGGCATAAAGGAAACAAGCCTCACTAGAGATTAAGAGGGTTATTACGAATTGATAAAATGTTAAATTTCTGGTAACATATATCATTTTTGATCTCATATCAACTGATAATACTTAAAATATATAAAGCCAAAATTAAACAAGGATATTGACAAATCAGCTGTCAGAGCAGATTTTAAAATTTCCATTCCAGATAGACCAAGCAGATAAAGAGTATGTATATAGCAAATAGGTACAACATGAACTTGATCTAAGGACACATAGAGCATTGCCACCAACAGATGGAGGGTGTGTCTAATTTTCAAGAATACACAAAATGCTATCCAAAATTGTCATCATTCTAGGTTATAAAGCAAGTTTCTACATATTTCTGAGAGCCAGTATTATGAGATTGTTTTCTCAAAACATAACTTTAGTAAAAGTCAGTAATATAAGATAGTTATGGGGCACCTGGGTGGCTCAGTCGGTTAAGTGTCTGACCCTTAATTTCAGCTCAGGTCACGATCTCACGGTTTGTGAGTTCAAGCTTCACATTGGGCTCTGCTCTGGCAGTGCAGAGCCTGCTTGGTATTCTACCCCCACCCCCCGTCTCTCTCTCTCTGTCCCTCCCACACACTCTCTCTCAAAATGAATAAATAAGGTTAATAATAATAATAATAATAATAAATATGAGGTAGTTACTAAACATATGTTTGGAAACTTTTAAAGCCACGTTAAAAAATATACCTCATAAGTCAAAAAAGTAATAATGCAAATTATACAATGCTTTGAAATGAGTAATAAAATTATTACATGTCCACTTGGGGATGCATTAAAGAAAGAATTAGGAGGAAATGTATAACCAGTAGAGTTATTAGGAAAGAAGAAAAAAATGAAAATTATGTAGCTATTATATTTAAGAAGTTAGGTTAAAAAACATAAATCCTCTAGTGTTTTGATGGTTTCCTGTCTCACATTCAAGTCCTTTATCCATTTTGAGTTAATTTTTGTGAATGGTGTAAGAAAGTGGTCTAGTTTCATTCTTCTGCATGTTGCTGTCCAGTTCTCCCAGCACCATTTGTTAAAGAGACTGTCTTTTTTCCGTTGGATATTCTTTCCTGCATTGTCAAAGATTAGTTGGCCATACTTTTGAGGAGAAAGCAGGAAAAGACCTCTCTGACCTCAGCCGCAGCAATTACTTACTTGACTCATCCCCGAAGGCAAGGGAATTAAAAGCAAAAATGAACTATTGGGTCCTCATGAAGATAAAAAGCTTCTGCACAGCAAAGGAAACAATCAACAAAACTAAAAGGCAACCGACAGAATGGGAAAAGATATTTGCAAATGACATATCGGACAAAGGGCTAGTATCCAAAATGTATAAAGAGCTCACCAAACTCTACACCCGAAAAACAAATAATCCAGTGAAGAAATGGGCAGAAAACATGAATAGACACTTCTCTAAAGAAGACATCCGGATGGCCAACAGGCACATGAAAAGATGCTCAACGTCACTCCTCATAAGGGAAATACAAATTAAAACCACACTCAGATATCACCTCACGCCAGTCAGCGTGGCCAAAATGAACAAATCAGGAGACTATAGATGCTGGCAAGGATGTGGAGAAACGGGAACCCTCTTGCACTGTTGGTGGGAATGCAAACTGGTGCAGCCACTCTGGAAAACAGTGTGGAGTTTCCTCAGAAAATTAAAAATAGACCTACCCTATGACCCAGCAATAGCACTGCTAGGAATTTACCCAAGGGATACAGGAGTGCTGATGCATAGGGGCACTTGTACCCCAATGTTTATAGCAGCACTCTCAACAATAGCCAAATTATGGAAGGAGCCTAAATGTCCATCAACTGATGAATGGATAAAGAAATTGTGGTTTATATCCACAACGGAGTACTACATGGCAATGAGAAAGAATGAAATATGGCCCTTAGTAGCAACGTGGATGGAACTGGAGAGTGTGATACTAAGTGAAATAAGCCATACAGAGAAAGACAGATACCATATGTTTTCACTCTTATGTGGATCCTGAGAAACTTAACAGAAACCCATGGCGGAGGGGAAGGAAAAAAAAAAGAAAAGAAAAGAGGTTAGAGTGGGAGAGAGAGCCAAAGCATAAGAGACTCTTAAAAACTGAGAACAAACTGAGGGTTGATGGGGGGCAGGGAGGGGGGTAGGTGATGGGCATTGAAGAGGGCATCTTTTGGGATGAGCACTGGGTGCTGTATGGAAACTAATTTGACAATAAATATCATATAATAAAAAAAAAACATAAATCCAAGCAAATTAGAATTAAAGAGATAATGACAATAAAAGCACAGATGAATAAAATAAAGAAAAATAGGATCAAAAAGTCAATAGTTGGTTCTTTGAAATTCCTAAGATAACTTTTTTTTTTTTTTAATTTTTTTTTTCAACGTTTATTTATTTTTGGGACAGAGAGAGACAGAGCATGAACGGGGGAGGGGCAGAGAGAGAGGGAGACACAGAATCGGAAACAGGCTCCAGGCTCTGAGCCATCAGCCCAGAGCCCGACGCGGGGCTCGAACTCACGGACCGCGAGATCGTGACCTGGCTGAAGTCGGACGCTTAACCGACTGCGCCACCCAGGCGCCCCTAAGATAACTGTTAAAACCTCATTCAAGATTCATTAAGTTCAAAGAGGCAAGGCCCTAATAAACAATATCAGGAGAGAGACATGGGCATAACTGCAGTTACTACAAAGAATAAAGAGATAATTGGAGAAATAAAATGAACACATTTCTAGTAAAATACATTTGTCCAATCTGAATAACTTCCAAACTGTTGAAAATAATTAATGGTTAATGCATAGCTTTTAGAGAAATCATTTTAAAAGTAGAAAATGCTTCATTTTATTTTATGAGGCTTATATAGTTTTGATCCCCAGATCTGACAAGAATAGTTGGAGAAGAAACAATTACAGTCTCACGCGTAAAAATAAATGCAAAAACCCTAAACAAAATTTGAGTAAAAATTAAAGCAATGTGGGAAAAAAGATAATACAGCATAACCAAACTTGAATTTATCTCATGAATATAATCTGGCATATGCTTTTAAAATCTGTTCACCACATTAACATGTTAAAAAGACAAAAAATCATCTAAATAGTTGCAGAGAATAATTAGTAACCTTCAAATCATTTGTGTCAGAAATTCTCAGGGAAATAGAATAGAAGGGGATTCCTTTCTTTTTTTTAGTTTAATTTTTTTAAATGTTTTTTATTTATTTTTGAGACAGAGAGACAGAGTGTGAGCAGGGGAGGACCAGAGAGAGGGAGACACAGAATCCGAAGCAGCTCCAGGCTCCTAGCTGTCGGCACAGAGCCTGACGCGGGGCTGGAACTCACGAACCCATGAACCCATGAACCGTGAGATCATGACCTGAGCTGAAGTCAGATGCTAAACTGACTCAGCCACCGAGGCGCCCCAAAGGGGATTCTTTTCTTGGTAAAGATTCCCCACCAGAAAGTCAGCACACCCAGTTATTTACAAGAAATGGTGTAGTCACATGTATATCCTTCCTGAGCCTTTCTTTCTATAGGCATCAATGTGTGGAAGAAATCTTGATGGAAGCTCCCACTTTTTCTCCTGTATTTGGTGTGGGACTGCTTGGAATCAAGACCTTTGTAGCTGGCTGAGGCTTAGATTGCTGTCCCTGCTTCTCTATCAGGGAGGAGGGAAAGAGCTGCTTCAAGGTGTTAAAGAACCTGCTCTGGATCACCGGGTTGGAAGAACCAAGCGGCACTCAGAGATCTTGGAAGGCGAGTAGATCAGTCTCCAGAGGTCTGAGCCCCCAGTGTAAGCAGAGGGAATAATTTATAGTATGTTACTTCTGCATTCTGCCTTAGTAGTTGGCCTGCTTGGCCAGTGGGTAGGAAGAAGAACCTGGAAGGGGAGTCTTTTGTTGGGAATGGAATTTTCTGTTAGTCCTGTCAGCCATCTTATAACAGATTTTTCCCTATCAGAGGCAGTTGGTATTGTGTAGGACTTACAGGATGATAGGGTAGCCAAAGACTTCTGATTCAGCCTCAGATTAACGATGAGATCTTCATAAAGTCTGCAGGCCTCAGCTTCCATTTCTGGTTGTTCGAAATTCCTCCTGCTAATCAATTGTATTTTATGTCCCTCTCCCTGGGTAAGATTAGAGCTGGTTGCCATACTTTCCAAACTTCAGTGGACATATAAATTCCCAGGGCTCTGGTTAAAACACAGATACCTAGGGGCACCTGGGTGGCTCAGTCTGTTAAGTATTCAACTCTTGATTTCCACTCAGGTCATGATCTTGGGGTTCCTGAGACCGAGCCCCACATCAAGGTCTGTGGTGACAGTGTCCTGGAGCCTGGTTGGGATTCTCTCTGTCCCTCTGTCTCTCTGCTCCCCCCCCCACTTGTGTTCTCTGTGTCTCTCTCAAAATAAATAAACTTAAACAAAGAAGATAGCATGAAATAAGAGGAAACTCTCTCTCTAAAAATAAATAAATAAAAATAAAAAGTGCAGACACCTATCAATTGGATTTTGAATGGGTCTGAACTTCTGCTTTTCTGACACTTTTTTAGTGATGTCAGTGCTGCTTTCCACATTTTTAAGTCATTCATTTCAGATAGAAAAGTATTAAAAAAATTCTTAGAATAATTCTTTCAAGCAGTATACTATTTTAATTAATTTAAAAAGAGATTCAATTACAAGAAAATGATATACAGCCACCTTTTTTAAAATAAGTTTTAGGGGCGCCTGGGTGGCGCAGTCGGTTAAGCGTCCGACTTCAGCCAGGTCACGATCTCGCGGTCCGTGAGTTCGAGCCCCGCGTCAGGCTCTGGGCTGATGGCTCAGAGCCTGGAGCCTGTTTCCAATTCTGTGTCTCCCTCTCTCTCTGCCCCTCCCCCGTTCATGCTCTGTCTCTCTCTGTCCCAAAAATAAATAAACTTTGAAAAAAAATTAAAAAAAAAATTAAAAAAATAAAATAAGTTTTAGTTACATTAAATTTATTTAATAACCTCCTTGACATAGATACACTAAAATCAGTAAGGTATTTTATCTTTCTTTAAAAAAAATTAGCATGAAAGGGGATAATTGATTTAACCAAATAAACAAATGAAAAACTCTGGATTTGGTAATTATGAGACCTAAGTACTAATCTCAACTCTACAACGAATTGGTATGACCTAAGTTATCTAAATCTCAGCTTCTTCCTCTGAAGAATTAAGAGTTGAATGAACTGCATGATTTTTCTGAATTGCTGCAGATGTAAACAGATATGATTATAAAACTTTCATCATTATAAGAGTTTGGGGATAGCTCATATATGAATTTCAAGTTATTTTATATATAAACTAAACAGCAAAGTGTAGAGTCCAAGGCAATTATTTCTGTCATTGGGAAACATGAGTATTTTCAGCTGGGTCATTGACTTTAGATGATCAAGTTCACTGAAATAGTTCAGTTCACCTCTTACCTTTGTAGTCCTAGCCATAAATTCTGTTAAATCAGAAGTTAAGTAAATAAAAAAAAAATTGTAATAGAAAAGCATTTAGTAAACATCACATACACTCCTTATTATCCAGTTTCTACAACTGCTATAAAAGAAATAAAATTCAAATGGTACTTATATTTTAAGTTAAGTTGTTTGAACTACTTGAAATAATGGAGCTAGGATAATTTTCTTGAGATTTCTTTGACACTGGAGGCTTATTCATTTAGAAAATTAAATAAGCATACATGTTTATTAAGCTAGGAGTGGAATTTAAAGTTTATCATCTTGAAGACTCTTCAAGATTTTATGTTTTATAATGTCTTATTTGTAGCATTATAGAAAAATTATATTATATGTATTTAAAATATTTCACCCTATAGAACAGGAGAGATAAAGTGGAAAAGATTAAATGATGACATTTTATCTTCAAAGTGTTTTAGAAGGAAGATTGATGTTCTTTCCTTCAAGGGTAAATTGGCCTAATAATTTTAGCATAGTGAAATTTATGAAATCTAAGAAACCTTTTAGCTTATATTTCTGTGCATCTGTATTAATAAAAGATTCTCCATAGCCTGAAATAGATTTTCCTTTGCATGCATTTGTTATGGGAAAGTCAAACACTAAATTAAAAACGAAAAGGAGTAAAGCAAATTTGGCATGAAGATAAAGCAGATATTTCTGATACTGTAAAGACCTAGCAGAGTGAGTCACAGTTAGGAGAGCAGAAATGTGTCATTGCAGTCATTGCCCTACCGTTTCCCTTGATCTGTGCATTTCAAATTGCTTTGTCCTCATGTCGACTCCTTTCTGGTTCCCACCTGTGGTCTTCTATCCTTTTCTCAACAAGTGGGCCACACGAAATGGGGCACCTGCCCTGTGTTCTTTATACCATTAGTATCTGGATATTTTCTAAGTATCTACAATTTGGTTACAAATTTGGAATCGCCTGGAAGCTTGACAAATACTGGTGCCTAGGACTTACCCCCAGAGATTCTGATTTAATTGGTCTGAGGTGTATCCTGGGCATTGGGGTTTTTTAAAAGCTTTCCAAAGACTAATACGTAATTTGTGAATCACTGAGATGTACCAGGAAGTCTTCCATCTGGTTGGAATCATCATCTAGTTAGTGCTCAAAATACCCTTCTGGGTAGATATTATATACATTGTAGAAAAAGCAAACGGGATAATATCCGAAAGGTTACATGAACAATGTAGAGAAGAAAAAGTAATTTTCCTTGAGTTCTTAGCTCAGCCTCCCGTACTAAAAGATTAACAGGAGAAAAACAGACATTTACTAATATGCATTAACTCATGTATCCATGAGAGATCATCAGAAAAAAAGAATAATTCAAACAGGTGGCCCTAGAATTCAGCCTTAGCTACTATCTTAATAGAGAAAGGGGGATGGGGAGGGGAGATGTTGTCCTCTTAGGGAAGAGTAAATGGTTTTCAAGAAAGATGAATGGGCCCTTAGGAGAATGGATGGGAGGTATGATAGTTTGGGGACAGTTTGTCTGGGTGTGATGTCAACTTCTAGTCTCTCTTGTGATGAAAGCCAATCCTCCCCGGTTGATGAAACTCCTAGGGAGGGGATTTAAGACAATCGTGTGCCTTTTGGAGACTCTGTCTTTAGGCAGATAAGGGTGATTTAGAGAAAGCCTTTAACTGTATTTTCTGTTTTTCAAGTGTCTTCTGCTCAAAATGATATACTGAAGTGGAGTGGCATGTCCTCAACTCCTATGGTGATATTTTGTGGTAGTATCTTCTGCTACTCTTCACTGGCCTAAAGCTAATATCACCAGTACATGGTAGCTACAGGATTCTATCCACGTTTTCCATAATTGTAGCCTTTATCCTTCCCATTGCTTTAGAAATAGGCCTCATTTTGTGCCATGTGACCCAGATTCATAGCAAAGCTGTGGTGTCTATTCTTAGTGTCCTGAAATATTTTAAAGTCAATATTCTTCATAAAAAGTTAAAGGAACGATTTTTACTTAAAAACATGCTCTCTGCGTGTATAATGATAGAAAGATTTAAATTATTTTTGCCCTTAATATATTGTGGATCTGCAGTAGCCCATTTGAATTTAAATTATGGTATATGTTTTAACCTGATCAGTGCTAAGATAGCTATTTGCTGTTTGCTATATTTCATTTAGTCACAACAATTCTAATCTTCTCTTATTTAATTTTAGTTATGCATTTAAATATATGCATGCATTTTCAATATTGTGGGCCCTGTCAAAAAAACCCAGATGGTTACTATTAGTTACTTCATATAATTTTATGGCAGGAACAGAATGCCACTCAAAATGTTTCTGAAACATGTTAAAATTAAATTTTTCTTGGGTTGCCTGAATGGCTTATTTGGTTAAGTGCCTGACTCTTGATTTTGACTCAAGTTGTGATCTCACAGTTTGTGAGATCAAGCCCCGCCTCAGGCACTGTGCTGACGGGTGTACTGGCTGCTTGGGATTATTTTTCTCTCTGCGCCGGGGGCGCCCCCCCCCCCGCCGCTCATGCATGTGCGTGCACACAGTCTCTCTTAAAATAAATAAATGTATTTTTTAAAATTATATTTTTATTTCAAAATATATTTATTCAAGATACACCAATATTATATGTTATGATTATTTTGAATTATGGGTTTTCTTCTCTTCATCTTATATACCAGAATATAAATAATTTGTATTTAAATTATCTATTTGTTGAGGAAAGAAGTACTTCAAATTGATAGAAGATCTCTTTGATGGATTATTTTGTACAGCTGACAAAAAGTGTAACCTATTAACAAAAAAGATCCGTCCTACCAAGAATGTTAAAATGTTCAATACAAAATACACTGAGTGGTAGGAGGGCACACTGGGACCACTTCCTGAAAGCAGTTTGTTATCCTACTGAAGCTAATGAGCTCATGTGTGTTCACTAACTAACTCAATATACCCTAAGGACAAGCATTCAAAATAGATGGCTTGCAAAAGAATGTTTATGATGGCATTATTTACGAATTAAAGAAAAACCTTGGAAAGTAAAATGTCCACCAACAATGGAAAGGATAAATAAATTGGTTTATTTATCCCAGGAATACTCTATAGCGATGAAGAACTACTTCCTACAACAATATGGGTAAATCTCACCAGTATAATGTTGTGTGAAAGAAACTAGACTCAAAAGAATACATTCCATTTAAATGAGATCCGGGGACAGGCAAAACTAATCTATGATAAGGATGGTCCAAGGTATGGTTACCTTTGGAGATTACTGTTGACTGGGTAAGAGCACAAGGGAGTGTACTGGATTGTTCAAAAAATGTTTGTATCTGAAAGGTGATAAGGGAGCATACCTATGTGAATTCATGATTTGTGCACTTGACTATGTACAAGTTATAATTCCATGAAAGTACATTTGGTATACATATGCATGTATGTGTGTGTGCATCTCTTTTTTGAAGTTTTAGTTTAAAATGACAGCAAGTATTATTTAAGGATAAAGAAAAATAATGACCTTAGAGGATTTAGAATGAACATTCTGGATGGCTGTGTCAGTCACCTTAGGGCTTGTAAAAGTAATGTATTTTTCACCATTTGCCTGTCTTCTGGGGTGCAATAGAATAATTTTTTTCCTGTAAACTCATCAAATAACTGAAAATTATGGTCCTAACATAAATGAAAATGAGCATACAATTCATAGAATACATGGTTTTTATATAATGACAGCAGAACCTGAAACTTTACATCACCCTCATATAATCCCCCACATTTAAAAGTATATTTATTTTCTCTCATACTTATTTGTATAAATTGCTCACCACCATTCATCTGAAGATTTTATAATATGACCTCATCATCCATCACCAGTAGCATGCCATACAGCAGTAACTATTTAAATTTTTTTTAATGTTTATTTATTTTTGAGACAGAGAGAGACAGAGCATGAGCAGGGAAGGGGCAGAGAGAGAGGGAGACACAGACTCTGAAACAGGCTCCAGGCTCTGAGCTGTCAGCACAGAGCCTGACATGGGGCTTGAACTTGTCAACTGTGAGATTGTGACTGAGCCGAAGTCAGACTCTCAACCAACTGAGCCACCCAGGGGCCCCTCAGCAGTAACTATTTAAGTGCTGCTCAGGGCTAAGAAGTGTTTTCTGAAAGCATGCCTTGATTTTAACATTGAGGCATTTTCTTTGTCAAGAGAATGGTTTTCAAGTGTTATTTTAAAGTGTGTGGTCTCAGTGTCAGAATTCAGTTATTTGTTTCCCATGAAAATCTCTCAACATATTATGATCTGAGTTTGAGCTAAGGTAAAATTGTCTTCTTGATAACAAATATATATCACTAGTCATGAAAGGTAATGTAAACACATTATATTAAATCCTATATCTTTATATAAGCTATGAAATTTACTTGACAAAAATGTGAACATAGTATCTCATTTTGTATGTCCCATAAAAAATAAGTCAGGCTTCATAAATGGTTGTTAACTAATTCTTATGGGTCCAAATGAAACAACTGAGTGCTTGAGGATCGCATTTTGCCCACTTGCAAGATCAAAAGGTTGCAGTGCATCTCCTGAGGAATCTTTATCTGAAAAACATGATACACTACTGGAAACAGAAGTGTCAGTTTGATTTTTAAAAATCACTATCAAATATATATCAGACCAACAGATTGATCTCTTTATCCAGATGATGTTATTTTTTTAAAGATATGTTTTTAGTGTTGCATATAATATTGTGAATCCTGCTCTGATAGAATATAAAATATTTCTGTTTCATAAAAGCTGGATCCTAAATTTACTTTTTATCCTTTTTTTTAGTATTTCTAAAATTAGCTGGCCAAAAATGAGCCTGAAATTTATTTTGACACGTGACCTAGGAAGTAACAATTCTTTTCGATGAAATTGAATGAACTGAAAATACGAGAGAGGTCATGTACCTATCATATAAAAACTAATGGCATTTAAGGTGTCACTTGTGTGGACTGCTCTGCAGGTGACGAGGAGCGCACATTACTTGAGAAGCAAACACAAAAACATTAGGAACATTCGTATGTGTCAATCACCCTCAGCTTTACAGTCTTACATACGAACAGTTACTGCTGTTCTTTTCCAGATTCCAGACAGATGTTCATATCTGCATACTGGACATCCTATGGGAACTTTCCACACTCAGCATTTCCAAAATGTACTTTGCAGTTTCTGCTCTGTGTGGATAATTTATTGGTGATAAAGGCCAGAAAGCTAGGAGGCCACTAAGTCATGTTGATTCTACATTCCATTATCTCCTAGTTTCCTCTCATCTTCATTTCTATGGCCGCTCCTCTTCTAGGAGTATTCCAGGAGACCCCTAAATTGTCTGCTTGCCTTCAGCTCTTCTGCCCTCCAGTATATTCTTTACACCGTTGACCAGAATTCTTGTTCTAAATTACAGATCTAATCATGGTTGTCTCGAGTCTTTTAGTGGGTAAAAGGATAATGCAAGAATCCTACAAAGCTCTGGTCTCAAACTGCTTTGCTGGTTCCACTTTCTACCCTAGCCACGCTTTTCAAACTCAAATTTGTCTCTTCTCTTCCCCCTTCTCTAATTCATATTCTTCTCCACCTTGTCACTGCTTTGTCCACTAGAGACTAAACTTTTTTATATACTCTACCTTCTCATTTCTTTTCCTATGTTTTTCCTTTCTCTCTCCTGTATAGGCTCTAGCTAATTGTGGACTTTCGTCAAGTTTGGCCTTGCCCTCTGCTTTTTTTCCCCTCTAATAACTCCCTTAGAGAGAGTTTATTTGCTCTCAAAACTTCAACTGCCACTTCTACGCTTCTGGTGTTTCCTCATCCCAGAGCATGCAGCCTACAGCTGCTGGCATAACCTTTCTAAAACATAATTTTTGACAAGTTATTTTCCTCCTCAAGAACCTATAGTGATTTTTTTTTTTATTGCTCATGTGTATAAATGGATGAAGCTAGTGTGAACACCTTTTTGTAACTGTAGCTTATATAACATTCCTCCAAATAACCTTCTGTTTTCCTGGGGGCCTCTTTATTTTTCCTTGTCCACTTGACTTCAGCATCCACCTTACCCACACCATGTTGTTAATTTTCTTTTCTGTGACTTTTCTTATTGGTCTCTCTTCCTAGAACACCGTTCCCAATTTTCCGACAATCTGCAGACATCATTTAACTCACAGATTGGATTCACTTCTTCTACGAAACCTTCTTTGACTAACCCTACTTCTCTCCTGTCAGTCACTTTGGAATGGCTTTGTATCTTTTGTTTTTTAAATGTGTTCTTGTATTTCTTTTTGTTACTTAATTGTACCTCCCTAGCTAGATTGTATATGTTATTTGTGTCTTTAGTGTCTCTAGCACAAGAGACCAATACCTAATTAGTCCATGCTTACTGGAAGACTATATGAATAACAACTACCTGTTATTGAGTACTCCCTATGTGTCCAGTATTGTATAAAGCATTTTACATGAATAATCTCATGTATTTTTTATAAAGTTCCTCAGAACCATTACAATTATTACTTTTATTTTGCTGATAGGGAAGGTAAGGCACAGGGAGATAAAAGGGTTAGTCTAAGGTCACATGGCTAGTTAGTAGTTACGCTACGATTTAGAGCCTGTGTGCACACATAATCACTAACTCACTTTGGAAAATATGACTTGAAAGGGCCGCAGTAGATACTGCTAATGATCAAATCTTCTCAAGAAATGACTTGTTCAGAGATCATGTTTTATAGCCCTACAAATTTTACCACAAGTTTTGACACCACAAAATACTAAAAAAGAAGCCCTGAGAAAGAATTGTTTTCACTAGAAGTTGATTTGTATTTAACACTTGGCTAATGATTTGGGATTAACATACTTACCAAGGTTTAAATTTTTTCTGATGCCATCTGAGCAATATTGGTCAAAAGAAAGTTATAGATAATTTGTTGAGAAGAATTTATACATTTGCCATATTCTAGATGTCAAAGAAGAATCATTTATAGAAGGTGAGAGATGAGAACAAAATGGTTATTATTTATAACAATAATATATGCCAGTATTGTGTTATCAACAAAGTATTCTCTAAATTTAGAAATGTTTTATGAGCATAAGACTAAAATTAGTTCATATGTTACCGTTTCTAATATTAACCAAATTTTATGGTGTTAGGGGAATGCAATCCCAACTACATTCATCTGGTTGTTATTGTGATTGGTCTTCTTCCAATATTTCAAGCAAGTGCTCAACCTAAGACCTTTTTAAATTTTTTTTTCTTTTTTTAACGTTTATTTACTTTGAGACAGAGAGAGACAGAGCATGAACGGGGGAGGGGCAGAGAGAGAGAGGGAGACACAGAATCAGAAACAGGCTCCAGGCTCTGAGCCACCAGCCCAGAGACTGACGCGGGGTCGAACTCACGGACCACGAGATCGTGACCCGGTCGAAGTTAGATGCTTAACCGACTGCGCCACCCAGGCGCCCCCCCTAAGACCTTTTTAAATGGCAATTGATTGTAACGCTTTTCTGCCAATGGTGAAAGGAGAAAATGGTTTACTTGTGCCTGGTGACTATTTCTAGGATAATTTCTTGGACTTGCTCTGATGCTTTTGCCTAAAAAAGTAGTAAGTGAAAAAAACAATAACCGTCTGGGGCTCCTGGGTGGCTCAGTTGGTTGAGCTTCCAACTCTTATTTCAGCTCAGATCAAAATCCCAGGGTCGTGGGATCGAGTCTGGCATTGGACTCTGTGCTGAATGTGGAGCCTACTTGAGATTCTCTCTCTTTCTCCCTCTGTCCCTCTCCCCTGCTGTAGCACCCTCTCTCTCTCTCTAAAAAAAAAAAAAAAGGCAACAGCCATCATCACCTGTGAGAAGGAAATTCTATTCCTTAATCGGGAGAGGAATGTGTTCAAATTCACAGGTGGAAGAACTTGGAGGACAGGAGACACAAGTAAACAAAACACGTAAACAGTATATCTCGAAGTTATTTTTTAATGAATGACTAGTGGAACTCATAGCTTGGAATTGTAGAACATAGTACAAATCAAACTCTGTTGAGAACTTTGGAGTGGGCAGTACCTCATTCAGCTAGTAGATTACAGCCTATATTTAAAAAGGCTTTTGGGAAAAAGGGCAATAGAGCTAACATGAGCCTTTGGGAATGATTATACAACAACTGGTGAGGGCTAAATTTTGTAGAACAAATTATATAGAAGATAGACATAAAAAAAGTTGCAAGGTGGTCCAGAGAAACAGTTTACCACATGAGAGGGCAGAGTTAGTTAATATAATTGATCACATATGTACCCATGGGTAAATCACTGGAATTAAAAAAAATGTTAATAGCATTTAAATGTACATTTTCTATTCTTAAAGAATGATTAAATCACAGTTATTTATCTACTGGTTAAGCCCTAGATTTGTTAATTCTAGATTTATTTTATATTTGTTTAATTTTACCCACCTTCTTAAATACCAATTATTGTTTAATTTTGTTGACTTATCCAGAATGTTCCAAGCCAGTATCTAATGCAGTGTTTTGCCCTCCTAAGAGCTTTAAGCTTATTTTTAGTCACATTAAAGTTACATTAACACACACACACACACACACACACACACACACATCTTTCCATCTCTGGAATTCTATTGATGGGGACTATTTTTATTTACTATTTTTAATGAGAGAGATCCTTGCTTTGGATCACATTTCTAAAATGTGTCACACCAAAGATAAGCTTTTATTTTTGTGTATTAAAATGTGATCATTTTCATCAACCCTAGGATTCCTTGGCTAGTATCTATTGGTTGAGTTTTTTTGAGTGCTTGGATTTGTTTATGTCAAAATGACTTTTGAAAGGGTTAGTCACAAACATGTAAAACTAATTAATGGATTTCAATGAGGCTTATCCCAAGACAATATGTATCATTCATCAGAACCTCAGTATACTATTCAAAACGTAATTTCACCTTGCACACTTAATTGATCTTTATAACAACATGTTATAAGGCTCGGCTTCAAATTCTCATTTAGAGTATATAACAGTTTTTTCTACAGCATTCTTGTGTCAACCCCACTAAAACAAGAAGAGTGGAATAGAGGCTGCCTGTTCAAAACTACAAAATGCAAGCTGGCGTTTAGCATTTGTGGTCTGTCGTGCATGTCAGTTAAATGACAGAAATGCCTCAGATGTTCTATAACACATTGAGAAAGCTCCATACTCCAACTAACACAATTTTGGTGTACCCTAGGTGACTTTGAGCTGAAAATCCTAAGTTTGACATTCTTGTCAGTCCACTGACATATACCAAAAAATGTAGTCAAGCTCACTGCATTATGTTAAAGGCAGATATTCTGTAACCAATTCAGTTTTACCTAGAAAACATCCCTGCTACTCAATGGTGAAAATATTAAGAGTCAGCTATATATTGTTTACCAAACCATCTACTTTTGTGTATCCTCATGTTTACTATTATATTAGAGTTTTCTAAAATCATATAGAATCACAGATTATTTAAGTAAATTATGATTTCTCCACACCAATGAATTCATTATTCTGCACCTATTAAAAATAAAGGGATAGGTTTATATGGGGTACCTTGAAATGATGCCCATGATAGATGTTGAGTGGAAAAGCTAGTTGCAAACACTATATATGGCATGATCCACTTTATCCCAAACACACATACACACACATACACATGCACACACACACATAAACACACACTTGTTCAAGTAGTTGCCTCAAGGAAGTTAGATTTAAGAATTGGAAGAATAGAGGGGCGCCTGGGTGGTGCAGTCGGTTAAGCGTCCGACTTCAGCCAGGTCACGATCTCGCGGTCCGTGAGTTCGAGCCCCGCGTCAGGCTCTGGGCTGATGGCTCAGAGCCTGGAGCCTGTTTCCGATTCTGTGTCTCCCTCTCTCTCTGCCCCTCCCCCGTTCATGCTCTGTCTCTCTCTATCCCAAAAATAAATAAACGTTAAAAAAAATTTTATAAAAAAAATTTTATTAAAAAAAAAGAATTGGAAGAATAGAAGAGAAAATTTAAAATTGTTATATACTTTTCTATACTGTAAAAAAAATTAACAGTAATCATTAAAAATGGCTTAGCCATACCTATTAAAAATTGAACTATAGCTATTTAACTATTAACTTTAGAAATAAAATCTATTTAGTATAATGTGAAAAATAATTATTGACTTTCTTACATACCCACATGGATGTTAATCACTAAATTAGCTCAGGAGAGCCAACTAGCACAGGTGAAATCAGAATGCAGTCACTTACTAGTCCATGCATATAGTTAGAATGTTGGTAGACTAGGATGTCAGAAAAATGGAGAGAACAGAGAAGTCTGGGGTACTTCAACAGTCGTGATCACCACATTTGGGAATGGCTATGAGGCAGGTTCAGACAGCAAGGTTAGGATGAGTAGTGTGGTCAGCTTGAAGGTGGTTCTCAGTTATCTAGTTCTCTTGGTGTTTCACGGGCAAGTTGGATGTGATATTTATGAAGTCAGTATAGAAATGGCAGAAAGCATATTCCACATATAGTGCAGCCATTCTTTAGATATCATACATAATGAAAAGAAACAGGGTTGGGCAGAATTCTGGCCAAATAGGTAAGAAAGAAAATGGAGTATAGATACCAGAAAGGAAATGAAATATGAAAACTAGATCATGAGCACATAAGTTCACCCTGAGGTCACACAAAGGGTATAGTCGATCATTCAGAGACGGGTGCCAGATGATATGTTTTGTTATTCAGCTATTTGTAAAGGAACAGGATTCTGTGGATAATGAGGTAGAGACATAGCTTTCCTAACATAGACCAGTCTAAGAAGGACCCATGAAAGATGGAGGGCGAATTTACATAACATAGGCAGAAGACAAGGAGACTGGGGCCGCTATGTTAGACACCTGCTGCTGGCAGCATTCATATCCTTACACACAGTATCTCTGGAGCTGAGCCTTGCACAGCTGCCCAGCAGTCCACACCGTCCTGTCAGAGATTTTCATGATTTGATCAGAGAATTGCTTTGAGGAAAAGTATCAGTATTTTTCCCTTGCTTTTAGAAACACTGTGGCTCATACAATAAGCTATGATGGAGGTCATTATAATAGTAATAGGCACAAGGTCTGGCCTATTCATTGGCTGTGGTAGTTTAATGGATGATTAAATGATTCTGCTTCACTCCAAGGACCTGAGATGAGGCATCGAAATGGAGACTATAGAAATCTCTGTTTTGAAGATATTGATAGAGAAACTGGAAGAGCTGTGAGGCATAAGTAAAATACTTCATTTTTAAGGTTAGGAAAAACCTGGGCACAAAGGGAAGCTCCAAAGAAAAAGTTCATGAGAAAAAAAATGAAAGGTGCTAGAGGTGATGGCTGCAAGAATAAAAGTCTGACAGGTATGGCAAATGTAGGTGGAGGAATTCTCTGAAGAGGAGAAATCACCCATCTCTAAGATGGCTCACTTAGGAGCTCCTTAACTATATTGTGAGCATCATGATAGCACAGTGCAACACACATAGGAGACATTGAATAAAATATTTTTACCCTGCATAAAAATAAATGTTGTTCATCGGGTTTTGGTAGCCATGTCAATATTTTCCATAAATGTTGAGGATTGTCTACTTTCTTTTTTTTTTTAATTTTTTTATTTTTAAATTTTTTTTTCAACGTTTATTTTTGGGACAGAGAGAGAGCATGAATGGGGGAGGGGCAGAGAGAGAGGGAGACACAGAATCGGAAACAGGCTCCAGGCTCTGAGCCATCAGCCCAGAGCCCGACGCGGGGCTCGAACTCACGGACCGCGAGATCGTGACCTGGCTGAAGTCGGACGCTTAACCGACTGCGCCACCCAGGCGCCCCAAGGATTGTCTACTTTCTACCTTGATTGAACTAGTTTTTCCTATTGTCCCCATGGGCTCAAAATCACTAGCTGGTGAGATGATGATATTGCCTAGAATAGAAGACATGTAATGGAGATAGATAACACAGGAAAGACTTTGGAAAATGACATTTCATGGGCATTTCTGAGACATGAAGAAAATAAATCCATACTGAACTTTCTACAGGATACAACTATTCCTTTTAAAATAAAGTAGTTCAGATTTCAAGTATTGCTAAAAACCGTGTGCAGTTACTAATGTGCTAATGTAAATGCATTAAAAAACAGTAAAACATTACAATGGAACTGATAATAGAATGAAGGCTCTATGATTAACACTAAATCTCTCAGGAAGCTACAAATCAAATTTATAATTACACTAAAAGGCAATTTTTTGAGACAGACATTACACAGATGTATTCTCTACATATTCCACACCCTTTATGGATAAAATATTTGCACCAATTAAAAAATTATTTTAATGTTGTCCTCTGCAACTATTTCAGGTCAGCATAGGATGGGTCTTAACTTTCTGTGTCTCACACTACTTTGATAATGTGTTGGAAACTATGGAGTCTCTAGTTAGGAGGGAAAAAACACACAAAAACACATACATCTGGACCCCAAGTGAAGAAAGACTTAGAACTGCTGTTTTCTTTTCATCTTCATATCTTCTTTATCTGCTTTGGACCAAACTATGCTAAAGAATTACTGATACATTCCTTGAAAGGATCAGCAAAGATCATCACAAGAGGAAGAGTTTGGTCTTGTTGATTTCTTTAAATATAGAATTTACTTGATTAATGATTGCTTCACAAAGTCGGAAGTCACAGTGGCCCAGAACTTGATGATTTACAATCATAGTTTCAGTTTTTACTACAAGTATGACAGGTTTTTGTTAAAGTAATGATAATTGTGATTTATGTGACAGGATAGAGGCTGACATATTTTAGCAGGCAAGAATCAGACCATTCTATTTCTGCCTTTGGCTCGCTGTAGCAAGCAAATACTAAGTCTTACAAGAATAAGGGTATACTGTATTGCTTGTGACTTGATTTAACAGGCTTATTTTGAGATTGGCAAGTCTAAAATTTGTCCTGTCATAATAACTACCATTTATAGTTCATGCTGTTGGATTCATTTTACTTCATGAGTTTGCATTTGACTTTTTCTTCTGATTCCATATGATTCTGTAAAATTTCTAAAATATTTCATGAGATGTGTGTGTGTGTATGTGTGTGCACATATGCACACATGTGCCTGTGAGCATATATGATTGGCTTCAAGTCAGAATACCTGAGTTCTAACTGTAGTCTGGGTTCTATCACTTCCTGATGGCACAGAAATATTGCTGTCTATTAATTGTATGATTGTAAGTATGCTTTGTAAATGGATACATTATGCAATTGAGTTATTATTTACATTTTTTCTTAAATATTTCTTAAGGATGGATTTCTGTCAATGCTATTAGAATATACACTTTGTTTTTCTTAAAATCATAGTTAACTATATATTATAGACATACAACTCAGGAAATAAAGTAATTTGCTTAGATCATACAGTATACCCATTGCTAAGTGTTTTTATTGATAAGATTGCGTCAATAATACTGAGTGTGGTAGGCAGAATAGTGGTCTCCAAAAGATGTCAGCATCCTTCTTAATTCAAGGGACCTGTGAATATGTTTCCTTGGCACTTTGCAGATGTGATTAAGGTTAAGGTTTTCATGTGCTTAGTGATGAGGAGCCCACCACCTTGTGATGAGGAGCCCATCTTGGAATATCCAAGTGGTCCCAACCTAATCACATTGGCCCTTAAAATCAGAGAACATTTTATAGCTGAGTTCAGAAGAGAGGAAGATGTAACCATAGGAGAATGGTCAGAAAGGTGCAGTGCTGCTGATTTTGAAGGTAGGGGAAGGGGGCCAATGGCAAAATATTGCAGACAGCATGTAGAAACTGGAAAAGGCATCCAAATCAGATTCTTCCCTTTAGCATCCAGAAGGGAATGCAACCCTGCTGACACCTTGATTTTAATCCAGTGATAACTAGGTCAAACTTCTAACCTATAGAACCATAAGAAAATGAATTTGTGTTGTTTCGAGTCCATAATACATGGAATGTGTTGGCAAATTAAGACCAAAAGGGTAGATTTTAAAAATGTATGTGTGTATGTATATGTGTGTGTGTGCATAAAATTTCCAATATGTTATGATATGCAGAATGTTTCAGATTTATTGGTTAATAAGGACTGACCTGTAGACAAATAAAAACTTAAGTGCCTTGGAGTCCAGGTGGTTAGTGGATCATATGCATTCACATCCTATCCATTCTGAATTGTAACTGAAATAGAGATGTACATACAAGAATCACTAAGCACATGAAAAGAAAACAAAGCAATTACTAACTCTAAGAAAAAGTGAACTTTGCGTGTAAAAAATATATAGTCAATTGAGACTACTTAGAACAGGAAGCAATTATAAAATTGAAATAATTACATATAAATTTATATTGAGAGGGGCACCTGGGTGGCGCAGTCGGTTAAGCGTCCGACTTCAGCCAGGTCACGATCTCACGGTCCGTGAGTTCGAGCCCCGTGTCGGGCTCTGGGCTGATGGCTCAGAGCCTGGAGCCTGTTTCCGATTCTGTGTCTCCCTCTCTCTCTGCCCCTCGCCCGTTCATGCTCTGTCTCTCTCTGTCCCAAAAATAAATAAACGTTGAAAAAAAATAAATTTATATTGAGAGAATGGAAGATACATTCAAAAGATGGAGAAAAGATTTTCTGCTGTAGGGAAAAAAAATCAATTTAAGAGTTAGAATTATTGGGACAGCCTTAATGATAGCATATATTTTTGTAGGGATATATAGGGAATGGAGATCTCAAAGAAATAGCATCTACAATGAGTATTATATTTGCATTAAATGGCATTCCATATATATATATATATATATATATATATATATATGAAATCTATATATATGAAATCTATATGTATAATTAATAATGCATATTGCTTTTAAGATGTACCAAATAATGCCAAAAATCTTAATAGAGGAAATAGCGGTTCCCTGCCACCCAGCCTTATCCTGTTGCTCTAGGCATCTCTTTCACCTGCTTTAGCTCCTTCTCGCGTGAGCCTACACGCTATTATGCAGTATATGTCTCCCACCATCTCTTAGTTCAACAACTTTGGACATTGGAGTTCTACCACATATGACAAGGATTGTACCTGCCTTTCTATCTACCACCTGTTAGTGCATTCCAGAGGCAGAACCACTTTAACTCCAGTGCAGCTTGTTAACAATGTTCAGAACAAAGATGTCTTTCTAGTATTGAATATCTCAGCACAAGCTCATTAGGTTTCTCAGACATTTGTTAAAGATTCCATATGCTGATTATGGCTCTCTTCTTTGGTGCAGATTTAAATGTTATAGTGGCTAGTTGGCGGCTTGCAAGTGAGGTTATCCAAGGTGGCCCAGAGAGAATGTGCTGTATAGTTGAAGAAGCAGCACAGTATTGAACGCTGCGATGCCCCCACCATAAAGATTGAGAACCAGTATTCACTGAGGCAAGAGGGAAACCAGTGGATGGTGACAACCATGAGAGGAGAGTGGTTTTAAGGATGGAGAGGTCAGTTATGTCCAATTTGAGTGGAAGACAATGGTGTGACCATTGCTTTCATGATGCAGAGATTACATATGAACTTGGCCAGCACAGTTTCTGCAGTCCTGTAACCAGTGAATTAGGGCAGACATCACATGGTCGTGACAAGTTTCCCTTAGGTGCCTTCATTTAAAACACCAACTCAAACTTCAGCTTTGTTTCAAGTTTAGATGACATAAAAAATTAGCTTGTATTATTATCTTTAACAATTTGAAATTGCATTGTTTCTCAAAATGAGAAATAAATACCTTGTGCTCTTCAGATACAAATAGTTTCATTTTCATTTCAAAATATGTATTTAATGTTCACTGAGTATGCGTCACTCTCCTAGGTCCTGTGGGAAATTCAGAATAGGACAAACTTATTCTGGAATATAAATTTTATCCCTAAAAATCACTGAAATACCTAACTAAAAGGAAACACTGATGCAACAGTAATAAGGTGTTTACTTTGCTGGTCTGAACTTCACTGCCTGGAGCTCGAAGCATGTAGAGAGCTAGAAAGGAAGAGAATGCCCTGGGGTAAGGAAGAAGGGAAGGAGTTTAATATCTTTTCTGTAACTACCTAATCCTTGTAAGAGTTGGGAAAAAAAAGTAACTGCCAAGTATAAACTGCCTACTATGTGCCAGATGCAAAGGTTGTTGCTTTTTATGTAGTCTAAATTTTTCCTTATAATAAATTTAGGCAGTAACTGATTATTCTCACTTTACAAATGAGGAAACCAAGACTAGAAGATATAAAGTAACTATAAATGTGGACCAGGCAGAAAGTGGTGAAACCCAGCTCTGTAGCAAAGATACACTAACTTCTGTCACATGTCTATAACAAGTGTTATATTTGTTTACTGACCCTATTTGATTACTGATAATTTGTTATTAATTTGTCTCCAGTTGTTCACATGGAGACAAAGTCTTTGGGTTTTGAAAATCTTTCTATTACAATACAGTAAATGGTGTTTGTGGAAGTTAAGAAACCTAGGGGAATAATTCAACTCAAATTTTTATTTATGTAATAAACCGTGGCAGTGAATAGCAGTCTGCCTTATTGTGTTTTAAATTGGAAAAGTTTGTAGTTGTGTCTTTTAAGAGCAATATATTTAAATTAAAGAGCCATATTGTTAATTATTATTCATTGATATTTTAAAAAGAAGCAATGAACTCTGGATTTAGCTTTCAGAAATCAGTCATTAAATTTAGGAAAAGTTAGTAGGTATGCCTTTTTTCTACTTTACACATGAAATCTTTGTTGAACATTCAAAAGAATAAAGTCTTAACAATATAATTTAGTTAATCTTTATGATGGGTATGCTGTAATATCCCATTGTTAAACAGTTAAGAAGTCTGTTAAACAGAATTGCTAAATTTGCTGTTATGCATAAACACCATTGTCTGAATTACTTTAGATAATTTCCTTTGGGTTCATGTTCTTAGAGCAAGAATGAGATCTAATGTTATTTTAGAGTACATCCTTCCTTCAAGTGACATACTAATCTGTGGGTTAAAACAGACACACCTACATATTCACACTTACATAGTTGTTATTCTTGGAAGTTATGTATGCAAAAACATTTTCCTTTAATTTCCTTTATGTTATTAGTGTGGCATAGGAAGAGGAAAAAAACTAAAATTTTCCATTTTCTCATGACTGCTGAGTCTTCTGCCTTTTTCTTTTCTGGCCACTATTCTTGTACTGAATTCCTTACACAACATTTGTGGGAATTGTATAAATGCTCCAGATAAATATACTTTTTGAAATGTATAAATATTTAAATACACTCTAATGTGCATTCTACTCAATTTACTGGCACACTTCAAATTTGCTTTTGCTTCTATGTAGTGACATGAAGTCTTGGAAGTAGGGCTTTTTCCATATGGATCCTAGAGTCAACATGTACCTGCAGTATAACATTGGCATGCTATTAACCTCTGGGTTCTGTAATATGAGGATAATGATGCTTAATTCATTATTGGGGTTTAGGGAGGTAATGCACAAATGTATGACCACAGCATCTAACGTGCAGTAATCACTCAGTAAAGATTAGCCACTAAATGTTGGCCACTATATTTCCTAACTGGAAAATCTATGTGGTTGTTTAAAATGCTTTCGGATAATATGAATGGGTTCCAGTTTGTGGATTTTTTTTTAATTATAAAAATCCCTTTAATTGGTATAGTACTTGAGTGAGATATGCATGAGATATGCATGTACATACGTATGTGTGTATGCATGTGGCATGTATCTGTCAAGACTAAACTCTAATGATAAATTAGTTTCAAAATAGTTTATTTCTTTAGTAATAATTGTGGGATATAGGTGGCCAGTTAGAATTTCTTACAGTGTTGCCATCTGGATGATGACTTACTTTATGATCATTATGGTACATGCAGTTTTAAAAAGGAACCTGTGATTTCACAGTATTTAATTTTGACTTACATTTTGGATGCTGCTATACTTCATATATTTCATATAAACACTTGCAGATGGGATATACAGCATTCTTCTGTTTCTAGCAAATCCAAAAGAAGATGTATTTGTATGTATTTGTATATGAATATATTAGGATTTTGCTGTGAAAAATTACATACAAACATAAAAGTGAATAAAAACAAATATGCATCGGAATGGATGAATTATTTAAAAGAGGAAATTCTTATAAACATCACTGGTCTGAAAAGCTCTAGACAAGTGCATGATCTCCAAGGCCCCTTTCTAACCACAGCCCTCCCTTCACTCTTCTCCCAATTGCAAAGGAAACATTATATTCATTTGTATGGTAATCACTTCCTTGAATGTTTTACCACAATACAACCTGAAAATGTCTCCCTTAAGGCTATAGATTTGCCAGATTTAAAATTTTGCCTTTGTATAAAGATTTAACTGGGACACAGGTGGATTGAACTTGACATGGTTCATTTTCTCTTATACATGGGCAAGTCTGTGCTTGAAAAGAAGTGTCAGCAGGGCCATTTGGAAATAAAACTATAGCCCATTGGTCAAGAGCACACACTCTACAGCTAGAGAACATGGGTTCAAATGCTGACAGTGCTTCAGCAACCCTGAGAAAGTTATTCAAGCTCCGTGGAATTTAGGTTTCCCAACTGTAAAATTGGGTGATAACAGTGTTAGCTCATAGAGTTGTTAGGAACATTTAAAAAATAACTTAACTGACTTTGCGAAGTGCTATGAGTTTGTTAAGTAAATAAATACAACAACAGTTGTAATTGTGTTGTTAGCAATAACCCTTGGTTTGCCCGATGTACCCATGGGTTTCTGGTACCTGATATATTCATCAGTCTGTGAAATCACTAAGAGTATATAGTCTGAGAGCCAAGTATTTTAATGATAGGATATTTTCAAAAATATTTTAAAGTAGCGAGGATGCAATTTTAGCTTCCTAATCTTTTTATCTTCAGCCATTAATGATAAACACTGATAGCTGCTCTTTTTCCACAGAGAGTTTGTATCAATGCTGTTGGCTTGACAATACGCTGTGAAAATCTGTGCCATGCTTCTGTCCTCTTTCTTCTGTACACAGCAGACAGAACTAAACAAAAAAGCATTAATAAAGAATGAATACTTTCCTGGCTCCAGAACACTGTATCCTATTCAGTGTTAGATGGATTCTGAAACTCAGAGAGCCCTTTAATATTTCATTCTGAAAACAAGCTCTAAATTTTGGGTGTTATAATTTTGAGGGGTTGTTTTTTTGATAAATAATATGATCAGCACATTGATATGCACAACCATTGTTGGTCAGATAGGCATGAGAGAGAGAGCATGGTGTAACAGAAAGATGGCAAGCGTGGAAAGGAGTTCGTTAGGGCTGCCATAGCAAAGTACCACAGATTAGGTGGCTTAAACAATGGAAATTTATTTTCTTACAGTTCTGGAGGGTAAAAATCTGAGATCAAGATTATGAGATCTCACTCCCGGGCTGGTAGATGGCCGTCTTTTCCCCGTGATTTTCATGGGGTCTTCCCTCTTTACATTTTTGCATCCAAATTTTGTGAGTCGTATTGGGTTAGGGCCCATCCTAATGACCTCATTTTAAATTTTCTTCTTTAGAGACCCTCTTTCCAAATACAATAATTTTGTTGAGGTACTGTGCTTAGGACTTCAATATATGAATTTCGGGGGACACAATTTGGTTCCAAACACCTGGGTATCAGGATACAATGTTTCTGATTCAGTTCACCTGTAACAATAAGAGTTTAGTAAGACACTTAACAGGTCTGGTGTGCATAAATGTTCTTCCAGCTGTAGCATATGATTTAGGACAAAATTTATGTAAGCATAAATATCTGGAAAATTAGCATGCATAGAATCGTTTATTAAAGTGATCAATTCTGTGATAAGTGGGAATTCCTTTTTAAAAAGTACTTTTAAGTACACAATTTAATCTGTGAATTCCATTCGTTTTTTAAAAAAATCAGGAAATAGTGGAAAACAAGTTTTTGTCTTCAATAAATACCCCAAATCCTTGTTTTTTTCTCTGTTAAAAGTTTGACATACTCTGGAAGAGCACTGTCAAATTCAACTTTCTCTGATGATGAAAATATTCTGTAGCCTATGCATATAATAAGATAGGCAGCCTTAGGGCAAATTGAGCATTTAAATGTGGTTAGTGTGGGGCACCTGGGTGGCTCAGTTGGTTAAGCATCTGACTGTAGATTTCAAGCTCAGGTCATGATGCCACAGTTCCTGGGTTCAAGCCCTGCATCAGGCTTTGTGCTGGCAGTGCAGAGCCCCCTTGGGATTCTCTCTGTCTGTCTCTCTCTCAAAATTAATGAATTAAAAAAATAAATGTGGTTAGTGTGACTGAAGAACTGAATATATACTTGTGATTTTATTTTTAACTTTAATTAAATTTATATAGTCACTGTGGCTAGTAACACTACACTGAGCAGTAAAGTTCTAGTACATTTTCTGAGTTTTTTTGTTGTTGCTGTTGTTAAGCAATATCTTGGTAAACCTATTGCTATATGTGTGTTTTGTTTTTTTTTTTTATATATATGCACGAAGGGGACCATAAAATATAACAACGTTTTCTATATGTTTTATGCTGTACAGTTTTTCAATTATTGTTTTCTTTACACCTGGGCTTTGTGTTATGTGTATACATGACAATTTTGTAACTTCTTGGCTGCTTTTGATTTACTTTATAACCATTGTGTAGATTTTTGTCTAAAATCCATTTTGGTTTGATATTTATATTTCTATTGCTTTTCATTAAGTGGAATAGCTTTGTTATATGCCATCACTCTGTTTTCTATATTTCATGGTTGTTTTGCTTTAAATAAATCTTTTGAAAAGGACATATACATGGGTTTTCAAATATTCAACCTGATAACCTCTACCTCTGTCTTCAAAGGTAATTTATCCCTTTGTTCAAGTATTCTTTAAATATATTCAGGCAAGCCAGTTGTGTGTGCTTGTGTGTGTGTGTGTGTGTGTGTGTGTACATGACTAAAACATAATTAAATGTCTCAATATAATTTAGATAATATTCTGGTTAAAATAATGAAAATAAATTTAGTAAGTAGAAATAGTAACTCTTTTTTTTAAATGTTTATTTATTTATTTTGAGAGACAGACAGGGAGCTAGCAGGGAAGGGGCAGAGAAAGAGGGAGATAGAGAATCCCAAGCAGGCTCCATGCTGCCAGTACAGAACCCCAGGCAGGGCTCGAACTCACCAGCCGTGAGATCATGACCTGAGCCAAAACTGAGAGTTGGATGTTTAACCGACTAAACCATGCAGGCGCTCCAGAAACAGTAACTCTTAATTGATTTAGCTGAATATAAAGCTATGAGCTCTTTTCTCTCTTTAGTTCTGTTCAATTCTATAAGCAGTTCCTGAGTAATTTGCAGGATTCTAAATGTCACATATCCTCACTGTTGAATAGACAATACCTTGCAGTTTTGTTGTTGTTGTTGTTGTTGTTATTCCATATTAAAACTATAAGTTGGATTATCAAGCAGATTATAATATGAGCAAACTCTTTTGGCTATAATGTTCTATTGTAGAGAATATTTTAGTTTAAATACTGTAGTCACAGTAAAGCCAAAATAGTAAGCATTCAGCAAGCAGTCTGTTCAAGGATTGAAACTGAGATACTTAAAATAGCATAGATATTCAATATCTTAAGTATTACAGAATGCTATATGTCCAGATGGGACTCCCAGACACCAGACTCTAAAATGGAGATCTGCATGTAGGAAGAGCATTTCCAGGGATTAAGAGAAGAAATAGGCAGAAGGAGAG
Organism: Herpailurus yagouaroundi; assembly: GCF_014898765.1. Taxonomy (NCBI): domain Eukaryota; kingdom Metazoa; phylum Chordata; class Mammalia; order Carnivora; family Felidae; genus Herpailurus; species Herpailurus yagouaroundi. The sequence continues at coordinate 92,431,528 of NW_024412377.1, forward strand.
ATTGACCATGGCAAGGTTATAAAAGAGGTCTCAGACATGGGCAGCTCTGAAGCTGGGATGGCCCTTCCGTGTTGTGTGGCATTGAAGCCAGGGCCTGCACTTTTATACTCCAGCATCAACCCTGTGGGCTTTCCTAAGGGATGGAGTGCAATCTCCAGTGAGGCAGCTCCCTTGGCCAGGACAGTTACTGAGGAGGAATTAACTTTTGAGCTTTCCAGAGCCAGTATTCCCAAATGGGGAAAAATGAATGCTTTGTTCCTGAAGAAAGATTTCAGTGGCCCACCAACAGATTTTCTACAATATGTTAATTAGAAGGCATGAAGAGTTTGTTTTTAATTCTTCTTATTAGGCAGAGGCGTAATAAAATGACATTACTTATTATGGATATTTAGGATGTTTATCTGGAAGTGTATACAATTCATATATTAAGGTTTTCATTTCTTCAATATATTTTAGTGCTTAAGCAGTTTCTTAAGAGTTGGAGGTATCTGAAATTATTACTGCTTACTTCAGTAAACTATTTGCTTCTGGTACAGAAATAATGTTTGAAAGAATAGCTGGAGAGATTAGTCAGAGTAATGGAAAGATGAAAAAGGAGTGAATGCTATTTTGGGAGAGGAAATTTTTTCCTATCCTTTAATGTTCTTCTCACTGGTCTGAGAATTAAATTGACATTAGGCAGATTAATAGGAGTAAGTCAAAATTAATTACATACCTACAGGGGATTCACATAAACCAGAGAGATTCCAAAGCAGGCAAAATGAGGTATATATTCTTGAGTAAGGAGAAGGAGGTAGGAGTCTGGAGCTTCAATGGGAAGGAAGGCGATTGATAGGAAGAATGGAAAGAGTAAATGTTTGGCAAACAAATGTTTGCAGAGCCGTTGAAAAACAATGGGAGATAGGGAAGACTTTGATCTTCCCTGTCTTACACACCTAGTTCATATTATACTAGAATTCTCTATGGTGACAGCATCTTTCCTGGGACAGGTCCTCTGTCTAAAATTTTTTAGGCAGTTGGGGAAGGCAAAGAAAAGAACTTTTGGATTCTTCCGTTTCTTAAAAATAATCAGCCTAAAATAATCCTAAAAGAGCCACATTTTCAACTGGTAAATTTTGCTTAAGAAGAAAGTGTTCTAAGATTCAGAGAGTGGTCAACCGTGTCAGTTGCTGACAGAAAGTCAGGTGCGCTAAGGGGTATGGAATACCCACTAGATTTACAACCAAGTGGCCTTTGGTTCCTGGGACAGACAAAAGTTTGTAAGGAGTGAAAGAGTGACTGAATGAATCACGGGGAGAAAATGTATTTCACATGAGCATGTGTCAGCATGTACTTGCCAGAAAGAGCTTATTGAAGAGAAAATTGAAAAATAAAGAATTAGAGGATGGCATCTCTCACCCTTGAGGAGGTGGGAAAGGGTATGTTCTGGAAAGAAGACAGTGTACAAAACTCAAGCAGCAATTTGCTTACTTAATCAAGCTCTTTTTTTTTTTTAATTTAAAGGAAGAAAAAATTAACAAAACACTTTATTATTGTTAATGGCTAAGTTTAAGTAAATTCATTTAGATAAAGTAACAGAATGTTAAGTATATATAAAACCAAAAGCCAAACTTACATTGTGGAACTTACTCTATTTGTTTGTTTGTTTGTTTGTTTGTTTTTATATGCCTAGCTCCAGTTAGAAATCTAGAGGGTTTAGGGGTGCCTGGGTGGCTCAGTAGGTTTAGCATCCGACTTTGGCTCAAGTCATGATCTCCCGGATTGCGACTTCAAGCCCTGTGTCGGGCTCTGTACTGACAGCTCAGAGCCTGTACCCTGTTTTGGATTCCATGTCTCCATCTTTCTCTGCCCCCTCCCGGCTTGTGCTCTGTCTCTCTGTCTCTCAAAAATAAATAAACATTAAAAAAAAAAAAAAAAAAAGAAGAAAGAAAGAAATCTAAAGGATGTAAAGTGTTAAATTTAACAGTTTTCCCGGAAAAAACAAAAACAGAAACATTGTAAAATGTGGCATTTCAGGATAGGCAGGGATTATATGTGTTATAATATATACTATATATTTCACTGACCCATTTAACTTTGATTAAAAAACTAAATAATATTCTAGAGCACCTATTATATGTTGACTCTGTTCTAATCATGAGTATAGCAGAAAACAAAAACAAAAATAAAAAACCAAACTCAGATAAAAAAAACTAAGTTCATGAGGATTTGTTCTAGTGGAAAAGAGAGACAATAAACAAGATATTTAAGTAAAATTTGTACTATGATATTTAGTGATAGTACTATGAAGGAAGTGTCAAGATTTGGGTGCAACTACAATTCAAGTTCAATAGTCAGGGGGGGCCTTTCTGAGAAAGTAATATCTGAATAAAGACCTATTAATATGGCAGGGATACAGGCCTTGCTGTGCTTGGAGCAAGGGCATTCCAAACGGAGCAAAGTGTTTTAGATGCAAAGATCCTGAAGTAAAATACATGGCTGAAATATTTGAGAAATCAACAGGGGCCTATGGCCTGGAGTTGACTGAACAATGGAGATGAGATCACAGATAACAGGAAGCTGGGAAACCATTGGAGTATGGCTGTGATTTATAATAAGAAATATATATTTAGTTTTTGTCCTATTTCTGGACAGAGCTCCTAAAACTCTTGAAATTTCCTGTGATAAGAACAATGTAGGTGTCTTTTGTTATGTTCATGAGGTGACCTCTGGAAAGACCTTAGGTAAACTAAGGTTTGGTACTGGTTGTCAGGGTAACCAAGCTTGTGATTGTAGATTTGGAACTTTTAGTCCCAACCTCCTGGTCTCTGGGGAGAGGTGAGGCGCTGAAGGTTGAATCACTGGTCAGTGACCAATGATTTAGTCAGTCTTGACTATCCTGTGTAACAAAGCCTTCATAAAAAAACCAAAAGTCTGGAGAGCTTCTGGCTTGGTGAACACATGGAGACTTGGGGAGAATGTCCCCCTGGGAGAGGGTATGGAAGCTCCATGTCCTTTCCCCATACCTTACCCTATGTTTCTCTTCTAACTGGTTGTCCTGAATTATATCCTTAGCAAGTTAAATGTTTCTCTTGAGTTCTCTGAGCTGCTCTAGCAAATTAATGAAACCTAAGAAGGGGGGGGGGGGTTGGAACCTCTGATCTATAGTCAGTCAGGCAGAAACATAGGTGACAACAGGTCTGACATGTGTGTAGAGGAGTAGTGTGATAGGATTGAACCTTTAATCTGCTGGATCTGATGCTGTGCCCAGAGTTACACATCAGAATTCATGTCACAATTACAGTGACTTGAATTGGAGGATGCCCAGCTGGTCTTGGGAATTGCTTATTGGTATTGGGAAAACTCCCTTTCCCCCAGAACACACCCACAGCACAACTGGGTGTTGGAATCACTTCAGTAGGTACTGGTCCAGTCTTATAAGGTTGATGCTGGCGTCCATTGCAACCCAACAGGACTGCATTATACTCCCTGCTAAAGTTTTCAAATATCATCCTGACACTGAGAATTATGAACAGAGGGATAACATGATCTGACATGTTTTAACAAAGTCACTCTTGCTGACATGTGAGAAAATACAGGAAAGGGCCAGGGTGAAAGGAAAGAAACCAGTTAGGAGGTTATTGCAATAATCCAGGCAAAAGATGATTATGGATTGATTTTGAGTGTTAGCAGTGGAAGGGGGAGACACAGATTCTGGCTGTAATTTGAAGAGAGAGCCAATGGGAACTGCTGACAGAGAGGATGTGCTTATGAAAGTAAGTAATGAGTCACGAATGCCTCTGAGGCTTTTGGCCTGAACAACTGGAAGAATGAAGTTGACGTTAACTGAGATCAGAAAGACAACAGGAAAAGTAGGTTTGAGGGAGATGATCAGGAACCTGGACATGTTAAATTCAAGATGCCCATTAGTCATCTAAGTGAGTTTATAATTATAAGTCTGGGGTTTGAGGAATTATATCAGGTTGGAGGTAAAAATGTTACGAGTCATTAGTCGCTAGGTTGTGTTTAAAGCCAGGAGACTGGATGAAATCACAAAGGGAGAGACTATAGATAGAAAAAAACTAGACGTCGGAGAGCTGAGCCCTGGAGCATTCTAAAATTAGGAGTTGGAGAGGAAGAGGAAGAGCCTGCAAAGAAGGAACAGCCAGAGAAGTAGGAGCAAAACCAGAGGAAAGAAGGGTATTGGAACTAAGTGGAGAAAATAGTTTACAGAGGAGGCAGTGCTGAACTGTGTCAAATGCTGCTCATCGCCAAGTGGGGTGAGAACTAAGAATTGACCAGTTGCATTATTGCAGCAATGTTTTCAGTTTCAAAGGGTTTACTACATTCTCCCACATGACCATGTAAAAACCAGGCCTGGTGTGTGTTTGGGTCCTGCTAGACACAGAAATTCTTGCATTTTAATCCCTATTCATTAAGCTTGTATAATTTTATTGATTAATTTAAAAACTTAACCGGAATTCCAACAGCATTGGAAATCATTTGACAAATATTTACATGGCAATCTGACCTCCAAACTTAATATCCCAATTATTCAGAATCTAAAGAGCATTATTGTTTTCTTCATTTTTCTTCAGTTCAGTTCTGCTAATGATGATTTAAAGATATGCCACAGAGGGGCACCTGGGTGGCTCAGTCGGTTAAGCGTCTAACTTCAGCTCAGGTCATGATCTCACAGCTTGTGAGTTCGCCCTGCTTTGGGCTCTGTGCTGATAGTGCAGAGCCTGGAGCCGGCTTCTGATTCTGTGTCTCCCTATCTCTCTGCTCCTCCCCTGTTCTCGTTCTCTCTCTCTCTTTCTCTCTCTCTCTCTCAAAATAAATAAAGATTAAAAAAAATAAAAAATAAAGATATGCCACAGAGAAGACCAACACCTTTAAAAATCAAACACCAACATCTTACATTGTTAATAAGTTTTCTTTTTAAAAATAATCTCACATACCAAATTATATCCAAAACTAAGCTCTCATTCTTTTTTTTTTTTTTTTTACTTTTTAATATTTATTTATTTTTGAGAGAGAGAGAGACAGACAGCAAGAAAGGAAAGGGCAGAGAGAGAGGGAGACAAGAGAATCTGAAGCAGGCTCGAGGCTGTGACCTGTCAGCACAGAGCCTGACACGGGGCTTGAACTCATGAACTGGGAGACCATGACCCGAACAGAAGTTGGATGCTCAACCTATGGAGCCACCCAGGTGCCCCTAAACTCTCATTCTTATATAAAGGATCAAAATAGCACATTTTTCCTTAGAAAGTATATTATTGTATATACCTTGTAGAAATAAGGTAAGTTAATAAATACAGGCTTAAATCAGTAGAACTCTACATTTTATAAAACATAAGCATATGTTACATCATTCAACAGTATTATGTAAATCATCACCAACCAAAAATCTGTATTTCTTATTATATGGCTGCCTTCCTTTCTCGTTAGCAGGAATAATCCTTGGTCACAGGTATCTTAGGTAGAGAGTTGTTTTCAGAAGAGCACTAATAAAATGTTATCTATAATCCTCTCTAGCTCTCTGCACTAGTATGTCTGAAACACTGTGTGCATGGCTTCCAGGGTGGGTAGAGTTTCCAAAGTTCATGCTAAAACCCCAGTGGAGAGAGCACCCAGCTATAGTCTGCCCCACTGGGAACCCTGAACACTGAACAGCTGAGGCTCAGCCTAATTGATTTTAACCTGAAGTGCAGACCCTGTTTTATGAAGGCAGGAGAAAAAGCATGAATAGAGAAAGCATTGTATCTGAAATCATCAGAAAGAACAAATAGGTTCTACATTATTCTGTATATTATGTTGCCCTTGTAACCTAGTAAGTTATAAAATTTGCAAAAAGGACAATAAAGAGCCCCTTAAAAAAAGGATCCAACTAAATGTGTAATATTGTGGATCACTGGCTTATGTTTATCAAAATAAATCAAGCGCACCAAGAGTAGAGGCTAAATATAATGTCTTGATCCATAGTGTGGCTGTCTTCTGAATTCTTTCAGTATAGGCTTGATAAGACTTTAAGCACTTCATATCAGCCTGTACTGCAAGATTTATTGCTGAATAGTCTTTTCTACACCTTAAGGAGTATTTTATTTGTTGTTTCCCATTAATAAATCTTCTGTTCTTTCATGTGGATATCTAGGTCTTTAAAAAAAAAATTAAGGATAGACTATTATTCCTTAGTAGCCCTTCCTTCTAAAAATACAACATGGAGAGAGTGCAGCAAGCTAAAACACACATCAGTTTTTGTGAAAATACATGGTATCGCAGAATTAAAAACATTTTTAATATCCTCAACTGCAGTCTACTGCCTGTGCTATTCTCAGGAGAGCTTGGTGCACAAAGCAAACCTCAAGAATATTTATGCAGTCTGACTATAGAGTTCACAGTAAGCCTAAAGCTAAAGCAAGAATTTAAAGATCCAGGACAAGAGTTTCATTTTAGGGAAATCCATGGAAAAAATTCCCGTGGAATCGTAGAGATTCTGGCTGCCAGTAATTATGTTCAAACAGGTAAAAAAGAACTTAGTCTGTAATATACTTTCAATTTTGTGCTCTCCCTATTTCCATATAAAGTAATGGCACTGAAATTAATCAGTGCCCCTGGATCCCTCATGCCACTGAGAGAACAGCCACCCTGACACTTTTCCTGTAAAGGCTTTCTCTCTGAGGCCTTCCACAGTCCATCACTTCCCTTCATTAAATCTATGGCAAAAGCAGTGGCTATCATTGCAAGTGCAGTCGTGCATACCAAGTATGTCCAAACATTTGAGAAGCTAACATGGAATTTATTTTCAGCAACCTAGAAGCGTCCGTCTAACCTAAGACTATCTTTTCATTATGGTTTCCTTATATATTGTCCCAGGTAATATGAACAACATTAATTTTTCAATATTGTAAAGACAAAGTGTTTTTGGCTCATTCACCTGCCTAGTTATTGCGTACCTACTATGTGCCAGATGCTGACCTAGGCACAAGGGATGCAAAGCCCTCAAGACATGGTCACTGCTTTGTAATCAGCAATGCTCCTATTTATTTATTTATTTATTTATTTATTTATTTGAGAGAGAGACAGAGAGAGAGACAGAGAGAGACAGAGAGAGACAGAGAGAGAGAGAGAGAGAGAGAGAGAGGCAATAGAAGGAATGGGAGAGAGAATCTTAACCAGGTTCCTTGCTCAGCATGGAGCCCAGTGTGGGGCTCAATCCCACCAACCATGAGATCAAGACCTGAGCTGAAATCAAGAGCCAGATGTATAACTGAGCCACCCAGGCATCCTGGTTAGAACACTTAAACTTAGTTTAAATTAATGGTAGTATTTTGTCATTAAGCTTTTTCTTAACATTAAAAGTGTTCATTTAAAACTCAGATTAGGGGCGCCTGGGTGGCGCAGTCGGTTAAGCGGCCGACTTCAGCCAGGTCACGATCTCGCGGTCCGTGAGTTCGAGCTCCGCGTGAGGCTCTGGGCTGATGGCTCGGAGATGGCTCGGAGCCTGGAGCCTGTTTCCGATTCTGTGTCTCCCTCTCTTGCTGCCCCTCCCCCGTTCATGCTCTGTCTCTCTCTGTCCCAAAAATAAATAAATAAACGTTGAAAAAAAGAATTTAAAACTCAGATTATGTGAATATTTATTATTTTTTGACATTTAAAAGGGGCCCACTTATTCAGATATGTTTTAATTTACTGTTACACAGACTTATGTATATAGTTTAACTATACTTTTATCATAGTGCTGTTAAACACAGATTCCCTTACCTATACCTTTAGGACCATTCTTGTAGATACCGACTTCTTGTGACAGTTGTTTGGTTTGTTTGTTAAACTAAATTTCAACCCATCACAGAGCTTTCTCGCGTACACAGAATGTCACTGAAAATAATAGTTTTTATAGATTTTTTTCCCTTTGTTTCTGGATGGTAACTGATACTTAGCTACAAATCAAAAAATATATCTTTCAGGAAGGAACAGGACAGTGTTTTCTTAGTTGTACTGGTAACAAAGGTAGCATTACAACAGTGAGCTGTGGCATCTGGTTCCAATTATGCTCTTTGGTCTGAATTCTTCAAGACTTTTGTTTTTATTGCAATGCTCTTAATTGTGATGTTAGGACAAAACTATTTAACACTTTCAGAAGTTAAAATGATTGTTCTATCAGGCAGAAACATTTCTTAGAGCAACAAAAGAGGACAAGCAACAAAATAGCCCTAAGACTACTTTCCTTAATAATGGCCATCTCATGAGATTCATTATAATCAATTCTTACAGCAAGCAGTTTTTGAATGTGATTATGGTACTGTGTGCCATTCTAGGTGCTGGCAATAAAGTGATGAAGGATAGACATTTGTCCTCGAAGATTTTGTGACCCAGTGAGGAAGGACCAGTAAACAGAATGAGTGCTTGGGTATGGTAGCAGTGTCATAGGACACGTGCCATGGGGGTTTGGGGAGGAGTAACTTCACCAGAAACAGATGTGGAATGAGTGTGGGGAAGGCAGCTGGGACTTGGGAAGGTCAGTTCATAGGTAAGAAATGAAGACTGAAAAGGAGGAGGGCGGGGATTCTTGGCAAAGAGAGCGTCAACAGTACAGAAGTTTGACAATGATGTTAGGAGTGGGGATGGAGGGTAGGGAGTAGAGTCCAGGGTAACTTAGGAGGTAGAATACAGAACGGATTTGCTGATGAGGATGCTGGTGATGAGGGACAAGCACACGTCTGTCCTTGCCTTGTGCAAGTGAATGAGTTGTTGTGCTCTTCACTGAAGAATCAAGTTTTAGGAGTCGTTAAAGGGAGCATACATTCAATTTTGAATATAATCAACCTGTGGTGCTATAGACATATCTAAATTGAGATAACCAGTTGACAAAGAAGACAAAGAAAAACTGGCCAGAGAAGTAAAAAGAAAACTAGAAATATATTCTAGGAAACTAAGAATATATGTAAAAGGTGTGTTTGCCAAAGAGAGAATGCTCCATGTTGCTGAATGATGATGAGGCATTGAGAAAGATTAGTGAATTACAAGTAGTAGTTCAGAATGTCCAGAAATGTGAATAAGAATTTGTGTGTAATTCTAAATAATTGATACTTTCCTTTTAAAGTACATGGTGCACCCTGAAGTCTTAAGCTGTAACCTGATTTAGTTTAACATGGCCTTTGAAGGAAAACTTGCGGCCATACTTAGGTTTAAAAGTAGGATATAAGCCATACAGAGAAAGACAGATACCATATGTTTTCACTCTTATGTGGATCCTGAGAAACTTAACAGAAACCCATGGGGGAGGGGAAGGAAAAAAAAAAAAAAAGAGGTTAGAGTGGGAGAGAGCCAAAGCATAAGAGACTCTTAAAAACTGAGAACAAACTGAGGGTTGATGGGGGGGTGGGAGGGAGGGGAGGGTGGGTGATGGGTATTGAGAAGGGCACCTTTTGGGATGAGCACTGGGTGTTGTATGGAAACCAATTTGACAATAAATTTCATATATTGAAAAAATAAAAAAATAAAAAAATAAAAGTAGGAGACCTTAATGGAGCACCGGGGTGGCTCAGTCAGTTAAGTGTCCAACTCTTCATTTTGGCTCAGGTCATAATCTCACAGTTGGTGGGATTGAGCGAAGGGTATGCGCTGACAGTGAGGAATGAGGAACCTGCTTGGATTTTCTCTCTCCTCTCTGTCCCTCCCTGGCGCACTCTCTCTGTCTCTGTCTCTGTCTCTGTGTCTCTCTCTGTCTCTCAAAATAAATAAATTAACACTTAAAAAAATAAGTAAAAGTAGGAGACCTTGAAGATTCCCCAGGAAAAAATTATCTTAGTTTTTTCTTATAAAGTGGAGTTAAGATGAAGAAAATTGTTTATTTAAAAAGAGAGCAGTCATTCATGTTGAAAATTACAACCATGTTGTAATTCTTACAACATAAACACGAATAGTTAACTGATCTTATAATTATTATAGTGATTATCACCATGATGTTATAATTATTATATCATCAGCAGCCATTTATTAAATACCCATATGAGATCGCATAATTGGGAAGAAACTGTAACCTTGCTTAGCAGACATTTATAGTCACTTTTTAATATGGTTCTTATACTTTATATTTGCTCTTATAATTGAATACTGAACATTGCAGCCCAATGCAGACTTTTACCATCTTCTCTTCTCTCTCAGTGACATGTTGGTTTAAAAAAATAAGAATAATCAATAGCCATTTACTTGTATCCATTTATTTTTCCTGCATGACACTTGATTAGGTAATTTCAAGAACAAATTCATTGATATAGCTGATATGCACTAGTTTTTCAATAAGTATATGAAACAGACTGAAACCAATATAATGGAGAGTTAGTCATTGAATATCAATATTGGATACTTAACTACAGATGTCAATTTCCTCAAATAAACAGAAGAAAACTTAAGAGTAATCAGGGAAATGCAAACTAAAATAAAGTGATATGATACTATGCCAATCAATTCGCAGAGAATTAAAAGCTAAACAGCACGAAGTGTTGCCACAATGCAGAGTGGTGGAGACCCACACACTGATGGTGGGATATAAGTAGGTGCCACTGCTTGGAAGAGTGAGTTGAAAATAGTTTAGTAAATGCATATCATTTGACCCAGTAACTCTACCTGTAGGTATATATCCTAAGTTTTGCACAGTTTATAAGGAGAAACATACTAAAATGTAATGGCAAGACAAAAAGCAAAACAGGACAAACTTACATCCTATAGAACCATATACAGAAGAACAGGTAAATAATGTATACTGTATTTATACAATAGACTGCTATCAGGCAATTAAAATGTACAAATTAGAGTTTTGTGTGTAAATATGTATAAACTTCAAAAACAGCTTCTGAGAAAAAAGAAAAATGTGGAAGGATACATTCAGTATAATACTGTCCATAAAGGTTAGAGGGTACAATAAAACTCTAGATTTGTATGGATCTATACTTCTGTAGTAAAAGCATAAATCATGTATTAAAATGATAGATATTAAAATTATTTAGTGGTTTCCTCTGCAGAATAAGCAAGAGAAAGGAATGGAATCAGGCGGGATGAGGACAGACTTACAACTATGCTTTTACTGTTTTTGCTTTAAAAAGATGAAACAGGGCGCCTGGGTGGCGCAGTCGGTTAAGCGTCCGACTTCAGCCAGGTCACGATCTCGCGGTCCGTGAGTTCGAGCCCCGCGTCGGGCTCTGGGCTGATGGCTCAGAGCCTGGAGCCTGTTTCTGATTCTGTGTCTCCCTCTCTCTCTGCCCCTCCCCCGTTCATGCTCTGTCTCTCTCTGTCCCAAAAATAAATAAACGTTGAAAAAAAAATTTATTAAAAAAAAATAAAAAATAAAAAGATGAAACAAAATGCTAAAATTTGGCAAAGTTAGGTGGTAGATACATGTTAGGTTCGTTATTTTAATCTTCATACTTCTCTGTTTTCTTGAAATATTTCATAATTTGAAAATAAGTACTTGGATTGCCTGTGGTAACCATTTATTAGCAGAGCCAGCATTAGGGAGTCTGGTTGTGATAACCAGCAGAGAACAAACCGGAGTTAAGTGTGTACATACAATTGCCCATGCAGAAAAACACCAAGTGTGCGTTTGCCATTTCCACACTGTGATCACAGATGTCACCCACAAATCATATTAACAGCGAACATTTTTTTTAAGCACCGATTAGATACTTTGCTGAGGGTTTTATGTGGATGATGGCATAGGATAAGATGAATACAGGAGTCATATTAAAGTGAGATCTAAAATGGTTAGAGTGTACTGCCCATTACTGAAAGGGAATATGGGTTGCAAAAGGCATTCAACAACAAATGAATGATATGTTTGTGAATGAAATGATATCAAACAAGGTATAGCCCATCCTCTTCTATTTGTAGTCAAATTATTTTTTCCACTTTAAGCTGATTTAGATGGTAGCCTATAGATAAAATATCTGAACTCTTGCAGGTCACATTTAAGTTCTGTTGATCACAGCAAAGGTATGAAATCGAATTTAGTGAGACTAAACTGATGAGAAAAAAGTAACATAGGACACTTTGGAAAGCAAACCAGATCCCTTCCACAGATCATGGAAAGTTAGTAGTTGATGACGATAGTTATCATTTATTGAACACTAAGTATGTGCCGGTCACTGTTGAGGGCTTTGCAAACATTAATTCATCTGACTTTCATAATGACCTTGAAAAGAACGAGTGATTTTAAGTGATTTGCCCAAGTTCACAAAACTCGTCTGTAATGAAGACAGAATTCCAGGGCTCACATTCTTACCACAATATAGTGCTGATAGTCGCAGTGTGAAAAAAGCGATAGAAAAAAAAAATTTCAGGTAGTAGCTCACCAGTGAAGAAAAGATATCATCATTGATAGTCATAAGAATATGGTCTACCAAGAAAAACTTATACAGACAAGTAGAATAATAACAGAAAACATCGTAGAGAAGTTGAACCATTAGAATATACTATTAAAATAGCAGCCACCATTGAATGAGCGCTTGCTAGATGGTCACTGTCTAATCTAATGATATCAGTTTCAAGGAGATGAACCTGAACTCTAGAGAAATTATTGAATTGATGCGATGTTATACATCTCATACTTCGTGGAGCTCTCATTTCAACATAGGTGTGTGGACTCCAGATCCATCCTTGTATCAGCCCATATACTACTTGGACATTCATGTCTTATGGTTTCTGGTAGGATTACTATGAGTTGCTATTGTTAACCCTCATTATATTTCTAAATAACACCCCTTATGGGCTCCTGGGTAGCTCAGTCAGTTGACCATAAGACTCTTGATTTTTGGCTCAAGTCATGATTCCAGGGTCATGGGATTGAGCCTTGCATCAGGCTCCATGCTGAGTGTGGAGCCTGCTTGAGATTCTCTCTCTCTCTCTTTCTCTCTCTCTCTCTCTCTCTCTCTCTCTCTCACTTCATCTGCCCCTTTCCCAACTCACACTCTCTCTCTCTTTCAAAAAAAAAAAAAAAATGACACCGCTTACTACTCAGTAAAGGTGAAGGAAAGGGAAGAACCAAGAAGGACATGAGTCCTGATTACAAGGAAACAGTTCTTTGCTAGGGATTTTATAGAGAGCAAAAATACAAAAACACATTTTGCCTTTCTCTCACTCAGCCATTGTCCTCCAGTGATACAAGTCACGTGGGAAGGATCAAAAGCATTGTGGCCAAAGCGTCAAGCACCATAAAGCAATAGAAATATGCAGCTTTCAGACTTCTCTGAAAACTGGATAGCATCAGTTCTTGAGCAGTGGTACATTAAATAGCAGGAAAGGAACCCCAGGGATTAAGTACTGGTGTGTGTCAGTGCACTGGCAATGAAAGAATGCTCATCTTAATATGGAATTCCTAAGTATCAGGGGATAATGGGCAGCAATAGAGTATTCAAACAATTTTGGAATAGGAGCTGGAAAAGAGCAGGTGTCAGCAGAGCAGACGGGAGAACTCTCTGAAAGAAGCTTCAGCCCTGTGATTTTGCTATGGGCAGCAGGTCACAGGAGTAATAAGGAGAACAAGGTAGAGCACTAGGGAGGGGCAAAGCTCCTTTCAGACCAGAGCGAGCTTCCATCCCAAATAAACCGGAGAGGCAGTGTTACGAACACAAAAGTGTTCTACTAGTAGTAGCTCTGACTACAAATAAAGAAAGGAACAGTTCTAAGATATGCACAGTATAGCATAATCTGTTCATAAAGCATCAGCCATTGTAGGTTTAGCAGTACACGGTGATAGTAATCTCTGTAAATACAATTGCATACAAATAAAGAATGCATAAGTAGAATGCAGATTGCAGTCTTTATGCTAATCTACATAGCAGGAGTTTTAAAGAAAATAGAAGAAAACAATTTTTAGCATGTTGGTGGGATGCTGGGGGAACTTCTCTAGGGGAAGTATAGGTTTTCTTTTATTGATAGAGTTTACTAACAGTTAAGACAGTGTTTTGATGTGATTACTCCACGTATATTTAAATTATTTCCTCTCACTCAAGGGACTTGGGCTTAATAACCTTTATTCTAACACAGGATTTGAATAATTTTTCTTTCACGAAAGGGGAAGGGAAGAATTGAATTTATAACTATTGAATAACTTTTATGCACCAGGAACTGTGCTAGTTGCTTTATATACATTATTCTGATGTCCCAGTTAAGTCTCCCAATTTAAGAGTGAAAAAGAAACTGAGGCAGAGAGGGTCTTACCAAAGTGACAAGGCTAAAAGTAGTAGAACTGGGATGGGAAGAGGTTGAACTGGCTGCTGTAGCCAATAGCCCTTGACTTGTACAACACTGTCCTTTGCATGTTCTCCAAAACAGCAGGGAACCTGGGTGGGACCATTTTTAGCCGCTTTCTATCAGTAATGCTAAGGAGAACATAGGGAGAAAGGCAGGGAATCCCTGCTCCTCCGGAGAGGATTCAGCCGATCTGCATTTACTTATGCAAACTCACTTGTGCAAGGCAAATGGGTTATGTGCTGACAGCCCACACTTTGTGTTTTCATTCTGTGAAGAATTTCGTTCTCTTCAAGATAAGGTTGGCATCTAAGAAGTAACGGTGGGCCCACGGATATGTTAATGGTTCCTTTTCTCACTACTGGGGGCATCAGACGGTTTTCCTGTGATTCCTACACCTGACATACTTTGGGACACATGGTAGATGCCCAGTATGTTGATTTGCGTTAAAAGAATGAAAACAACATCAGTTTTCAGCCATTTCTGTGCAAGTTTATGACATTGAGGAAGTAATTTTGCCCATCTGATTCTATAGAAGTCCAGATCAGTTTTGAGCCCCTATTTTGTGCCAAGATTGATGCAAGAAACACAAATAGACTCAATCCATATGCTCAAGTGGATATGCTGTATTTAGTACCAGAAGCAGTGGTTTAAATGAATGAAATGCACTGTGAAACCCACAAGAGGGACACACACCCTGTTATATTATGCTTCCACTCTTTTGCATTTGTTGCACAGATCCTTCTCTTTCCATCCACTCTTGTTTCACAAACTCCGTTCATCCTCAAGATCATTTACAGATGTTTGCTTTTAGGTGTGTTTGCATATATCTTTTCTGTCTATATAATAGAGCCAACCATCTAGACTGTAAATGATATGGGCCATTGAAGGGAAAACACATTTGTATAACTGCTTTCAGTTATTTGGGGAAATATGCTACACACAAACAGGTATTATTAGGATTCTAGTCACACTGATGAAGACATTGAAAGGTTGAGTCTTCAGGGACAGTACTTCGAAGCATTAGTACTAATAGAAGGGCATACATTGTTTCTAATAACTACATGGTAATGTGAATTCACTTTCAAAGTTAGGGGTTCCATTCTGTGCATTGAAACTCATTTCTACATTAAAAGAGTCTGTTTTGATTTCATTTTTGTTCAAAGTTTTGAGAAGTAAAAGATATTACAAGGCCCCCGTATAAATAGTAGAAAAAACACCTATGATGTTGTAAATTGCTATTTCACTGTGTGAGGCACAGGTAGGTGCTTATGAACAGGCATATTGAATGAATTAATGGATGAAAAAATGGTGATGGTCATACTGAACTATATTTTATGAAATGTTAAGAAGTACAATATAGATATTTCAAATTGCAGTCTTAATGACTTTAGTCACTACGTATTTGAAGGTGAAGGTAAATGCATAGTAACTTTTTTATAAAGAAATATGATTCTTGGGGCACCTGGGTGGCGCAGTTGGTTAAGCGACCGACTTCAGCCAGGTCACGATCTCACGGTCCATGAGTTCGAGCCCCGCGTCAGGCTCTGGGCTGATGGCTCGGAGCCTGGAACCTGTTTACGATTCTGTGTCTCCCTCTCTCTCTGCCCCTCCCCCGTTCATGCTCTGTCTCTCTCTGTCCCAAAAATAAATAAAAACGTTGAAAAAAAATTTTATTTAAAAAAAAAAAAGAAATATGATTCTTTAAGATAAAATAGCAAATAATTAAAATTTTAATTAAGCAAAAAGTGACATGAGCTTTTTAATTTTGAAACTTACTTTACACAATGGTTCACTTTATAGAATAGGATTAAGACTAGTGGTGGTAATGGACCAAGGTTAGAGAATAACAAAGTTGTAGTTTTTATAGGTACTGTGTGTAAAAAATTTAAATGGCTAAAAAGGTACCTGATTCGGTTTTTTTATTCTTAGAATGTGCTATGTAAAACCAATTTTACTTGACTTTTATGTAAAGTCAAGAGGTATATCAGCAGAATAATGCCACAGAGGAAATGAAGATAGCAGTAAACAAAATAAAGAGATCAAAAGCAAACAAATTAGTGTTGGCAGATTATGAGGAAAAGGATTACAAAATGATAGAAGAGTAATTGAAGCACAGTGAGAGATTAAGAAAATGGGGAGAATTAACAACCAGAGCTGAGAATTCTGAGGACATACCTTGAATTCATGTCGAAAATCTATAAGCAAGGGGATGTAAATATTTTCTAGAATTTGTCTGACTGTAACTTTAGTGACGCTTTTACACTGTAGTCTTCCCAAACTGGATTAGAACTAGGGAGCCATATTTCTTCTTTGGGGATTCCCTGGATAACTTTCTCCACATGACAAGTTTTGCACAGAGACACATATGACTAAGCAACCATCAAAGAAGATGATGTACAGTAGGATGAGGTGGCAGAGGACCAGGCTGTAGGGGCCCAGACATGTGCTTAAAAGGAAAACAGTAGATGAGTTGTGCCTGGCTTTAAAAGATGCAGAGCAGTAAGAAAATGAGATCCCACTAATATAAGGGGAAAACTTACCAAATATTCATGCATGAAAAATGTTAACTAGGAAAACTCCCTGCAGCAAATATATAAATCCAATGAATAAAAAGTAGTTCAGTCTTGCCGTAATGAGGCCCTGAGCTAGTATTAATAGTCCTATTTGACAAGAAAAATGTTGATGCTTAAGGTTTACTTTTACTTTTGTACCTATCAGATCTCTGGTTTTGAAAATGCATTTGTCAGAATCATTCACTACCTCCCTCTAGGGACTCAGTTAACATATTTGTCTAGTTGTTGCAATTCTTTCATATCCACTGTCTTTGAATAATGATGCTTCCTTAATCACTTATTAGAGCTGCAAGTATTCTAGATTATCACCTCTACAATTCTTTAAATTGCCTTAGGAATAAAAATAAAGAACTTTAAGAGTGTTCTTTTAATATCTAACAGATATTACACACTGAAATCAATTCAGGTGGGGATAAGAGAGAAAACATTCAGTGGGAATTCAATTTGTAAATGAAACCAACAAATTATAAGTTATACATAATTGAGAGTGATTGCTAAGAATATGTTAATACATTCTCTATAGATCCCTCTGATTGCTTTCTTGTGCTGCTAAATGAACAGACTATATTTTAAATGAGTGGTTAAGGTAGGAAATCAAAACTGTGCAAGACTTTTGTGACAATCAGTTATTTTGCACATTTGACCAAAAGAAAGCTCTACTGAATGAAACCTGCAAAGTGGATTTTCTTACATCCTTATCTTAGTGGCTAAGTAGAGAGTAGAAACAGCATGGGGCTTGATTTATTGAAACTGGGTTTTCTAGTCGTTCATTAGCACTAGAGACTCAATTTTCCACCCTTGAAAGAATTATAACTGTGGAGTAGGTGGTGTGGTGTGGTTAAAAAACAAAAACAGAAAACAAAAAGCACTGATTAGGCGTTCAGGAGATTAAGATTCCAATCCCAATGTGCCACTCATTAGCTGGGCATGTCAGTGTGTCTCTAGACCTCCCTTAATTCATTTAAAGAACATGGGGGTAGATTACATGCCTCTGGGGACCTCTTTATGTCTGAAATTCTATGGATATGATATATATACTAAGTCAAAGGATTATTTTGTGAGATTGAAAAGAAATATGCATTTGTGAGCATGTGCTAGGAGAATTAACTTGCTACAAAATGCAATAAATTCTTTGTCATTACCATTCTGATGACTAGTGTGCTTGAAGATCTTCCTCTTTATGTTATGTGTGTGTGTGTGTGTGTGTTTGTGGTTGTTCCTGTGGATGTTGATTTTCATTGGTGTATAGTGTTTCCAAAAATCAGTCATTTGTTATGATGGCAAGGATGTTTACTATATTTATTTGCCCCATTGTTATGTAAAATTATTTAATATTTCCTTTAAATCATTTCACAGTTTCCTCAAATGAAGTTAGCAATAATATCCATAACATGGATTTCATATGCTGGTTTTATTTTTTCTAGTGTATTTTAAAATAAATCCGTAAGATATTCCTTCACATGTTACTGAAAGTAATCTCTCAATAGTTGGAAAATTGGGCCAGCATATTGTTGGAAAATGGTGAATATAGAGAGGTTACGTGTTGGATGGTAAAAATGATTCTAAAATATTTTAGGATGTTCAAATTCAAATAGCACAGTTTAAATCAGAAATATAGCATTCTGAGGAAAAGCAGATGTGCATCAAAATCAACAGACATACAAAGACTGGACAAATAGGTCAGTTCATCGCTACTTGTCAAGCTCTTGGACGTCTTTTAAACCTAAAGTATACTTGTGCATACTGGGAAGAATATTAAGTAGTATTAAGATTATAAACAAGGAATAATTGTACAGGTATGAAACACGGTGGCATAACCTCTTCTCATATGATAAAGACCCAGAAATACAAGAAGATGGGTGGGCACATCTATCTAGAAGCATGCAGGAAGGCAGTGCCGTGGGACTGCTACCATGGGAAGCCACTAGAAAGGCAAGGCTTGGAGCTTGCATTAGTAGGTAATTGTAAAACAAAGAGTGTGTGGTTGAGAACTTTCAGGGCACTGTGGCAATGCTGTGTCTCACCTTTCAAGTAGATTTTATGGGCCTATTTATTTAACACGTAGTACTTATTATGTGCTAGATATTTTTCTAAGAATTTTATGAATATTAACTGATTTAATTCTCAGCACAGCCTGATCAGATAGTTACCATTATTATCTTCATTTTACACATGTGGTAACAGGCACATAGAGGTTAAGTGACGTCTTTTTGGCAGTATATGAGAAACCCTTTTGAGAGCTCATTAGACACTCGAGACAAGCAAAGCCCGGAGAGCTGTAGAGACACAGAGGCACAGCCACTGCCCTCTCTGAAGCCACCCCGTGAAGTGTTATTGCCACAAACTTGGGTGCTTCTTGAAGTTTTAATTCCATGCCTTTATAGAAGATGAATTGTGAGTAGTTCCCGATTTTCTTTTTTATTTTTTTGGTTAAAGAATAAAACTAAAATTTTGAAAAATTTAAGTCAAGAAGAAGAAAAGCTCCAAGAAAATATTCAGAGAATATAGTGGTAGCAAATCTGAATCTTTCTCCAGTTGAGGGTTTGGTCTATAATTCCTTTGACTGCTGTCAATTATGTCATCCTGCCTGAAGAGTTTTTATACTGACCCTGGAAATGCTCCTAGATTTTATCATGCCAATAAAGTTACTAAAATGGAATTCCATTCCCCATAGTATTAGAATGTAGCTGATTTAGTAATTAAGTAATTACTTTAAAAAGTATGAGACATAATTTTATTAATCAAAGTGAAAAACTAGATAAGGGATTTGAAATGAACATAATAAAATAGATTCTCTCTCAACAGGTAAACTAAATCTCAGTAGCTTACAAACTTACAACATATCAATAACTAGTGGCTTCATAGGGAAAATCAAAGGTGCATAAATCATTCATGAGAGAGCCTCTGAACATCAGCATTAGTTTTCTTTCTGTAATAAACTAAGTCCTTTTTTTTTAAAGGGACAGTTAAGGGGGCATTTTAACTCCACATTAAAGTTCACAGTAATAACATGATATCTTCAAATAGAGTCAATTTTGTCTGTTGCTCTTCTTTTGGAAAACCCAGAAAAGATTAATCTTAAGTTGTGTAGATGAAATCTGAGAAATAAATTAGGTACCCCAGAACTGTGTCATACGTTTGTAGTTTAACTCACACTAATTAGCCTTGTGCCTTGAATCTGGTAGAAGCACAATAAATTGTTTTTAAATGAATCAAGAATTGGATGAATGAGTAAGATCTTTCTTCAGGATTGGGCTGTGTTAGTGATCCAGACCATTACTTATATTTCTATAATGTTTTCATTTCTGCCTACTCCATAGATATGACTTCATTCATTCTGTCAGATTCTAGGTCAGAGAATAAGAAATTAGATTGTACAGAGTTGAATATAGATGGCATTACTCATTAAATGAGGAATCTGGAGCAAGTTATATAACTTTACTTCTTATTAACTATTTTTTTCACCGAAATGAAAATAGTATGTCATATGGTTCCTATGAAGTTTATATGAAATAGTAGCTATAAAGTGACTAGAACAATTCTTGGTATATAATTAGGGCTTAAGAATTAGCTTTTATAGTTGTTGGTGTTATTATTAATTTATAAATAAAATAAAAATTAAATACAATAGATAAATTTTTAAGGAAATATATCAACCAAAATAAGAAATGAATTAGATTTGAATTATGCATTAATTTTATCAAAGAGATGTTCCAACTGACAAAGAACCCCACATAAAATAAGCAAACAATATCAGCATACACTGACAAGTATCTATATATCCTCAAGCTCATGAGTTTAACAACTATGATAAACCTTGAAAGTTCACAGCTGTGATGTGTTATATGATGAGCTCAGGCTGGATTCCTACAATCGCATTTTTAGTATTCCTTGCATTAAGTAAACATTAAACATTCATGGCCCATCATAATGATCACTAACCTCTGTTTCTTTCAATTCAACCTTGGTAGTTATCGTTTCTGTTTCTACCTCGCTGCTAATTGGATTTTTAAATGTTGTGAGTTTTTTAATTAAGTTTTTTCTTATTACCAAAAAGCAGGGTATATAATTCTAGGAAACATTACAAAATAAAGATAAACACAGTGACAACTGTTTATTTTATTTTATTTTTTTTTTAATTTTTTTTTAACGTTTATTATTTTTGGGACAGAGAGAGACAGAGCATGAACAGGGGAGGGGCAGAGAGAGAGGGAGACACAGAATCGGAAACAGGCTCCAGGCTCTGAGCCATCAGCCCAGAGCCTGGCGCGGGGCTCGAACTCACGGAGCGCGAGATCGTGACCTGGCTGAAGTCGGACGCTTAACCGACTGCGCCACCCAGGCGCCCCAGTGACAACTGTTTAAATACTCCCTTAACCTCCCTATCTAGAGATAGGTACTGTTGATTTCTAGATCTTTCTCCCTCTTTCTTTGACTGCAGAGAGAGATCGTAGAGTATGTCCTCTTTTTCTTCCATTTAACAAAGGATTTTGATACGATCCAGCAGCATCTGTGTGTTGACTCCATGCTTCCAAATTCTAATGATCTGCAGTAAAGAGTCTTCCAAGCTTATGATGTGGGAGAAGGGGACAGGATGGCAGGCAGGTCCTCTGGAGACGATTTAGTGTCTACTGACATGTCTCTTGAGTTTCCCAACCGCAGATCTGGGAAAATTGCTAACCATCACACTAACATTGTGGCCCACACTCAGAAGAGAATTTAAGCTTTAAGAGCCTTCAAATTTGTATATCTTTTGGATTAGTTATGCAGTTAAGCAGATCATCCTTTATCTTCCTTCCCAGGTGACAAGAACTGAGAGGTTTTTTACTTGTTGGAACCAACATTGTAAACTGCTTTCGTTGAAGAGGAACAGAAATCATATGTATTTTTGCTTACAATACTGTAAGGAAATTTGCTTACATATTGCTTATAATAATGTAAGTTAATTTGGAAACAGTCCTGGCCAAATGCCCCCAACCATAGTGAAGGCGGTATACAATCAGTGGTATTCAAAATTGCTATAATATTTTTGGAAGACTATTAGGCATTATTAATAAATTTTTGAAACATATGCCCATTTCTAAAGTTTTATTTCCAGTGCAAGTAAAAGTTCACAAATGTGTTGGTACAATAGTGATCAATTCATAATTGTAACAGGAAAAATTTGAAAACTCCTAAATATCCTATGGTATGGAACTGCATATAAAATTATGCCATACTCATATATTTGATACCATGGATTTGCTAAGCAGAATGAAGTGTCTTTATGCTGAGAGTCTCTGAAATGTGTTGTAAAGCAGTACAAATGAGGTATGGAAAAACATGCCATTTCTGTCAATTTGTGTAAAACAAATATCAGAGAGAGTGTTTATAAATTTCAGCAAAGATAAAAAAGAGCTAACCGTGGCTACTTCTAGGGTTCAAGAATCAGAATCAAAGAAGGTGGGTATTTTAAACCCATGTAATGATTTTCTAACTGAAAAAAAAATATGCCCTCATTTCTTTTATAGTTAAAAAATATGAGATTAAAATGAGCAGAGCTAAACAGAGAAGAAGTTTTGTGGGATGTATTAAAATTAGTCATGATTATAGCTTAGGGATGGGAGTAGAGAGAACTATGTGCTTTTGGCTTTACTACTATGTTATCTGAGTTGTTTACAATAAATAAACACGTTTTACTTTTTACTTTTCTTTTCCAGCCCTATGGAGATATAACTGACATATAACATTGAGTAAATTTAAGCTGTAAGGCATGTTGATTTGATACAATTATATATTGCAAAATGATACCACCATAGCTTTAGCTAAC